>NC_134485.1:85372270-85612270 GCF_040206685.1 Ascaphus truei
GGAAGAGGAGATGTCAGTCGGAGGTGGGAGAGGATAGGGGGTAAGAGGTGTATGTGCAGGGGTCTGTGACCCTCTGCACTTGGCCAGATTTCCCCCTAGGCCCCAGCTAGACCTCGACTCACACTGATTGTAGTTGCTACAGGGACAGGCCCTTAGGGACCCTGCCCCTTTAGTTAGATATATAGCTATAGCGCCCGACCCTGATACCAGTTGTCTGGGGCCAGGCTACTGGGGCAGAATCAGAGACTATCATCAAGGTGGGACACTCCAGCGGGATATCACCCCACGCGGAGGCGGATGCACCGTGGAGGATATTGCTGGATCGGCAGATCCCTATCTGGGTCATGGTCGGTGCGCCCGGGTGCTGGAGCACCCGGCAGGTACCTTACAGAAAGTGCACCAACTATAACTACACTCAAATAAGTGGCCCGTGCGGTTTGGGTGTGGGACATTGTGGAACTGGGACTCTCGGGACACGGTGGTGGGATACAGCCTTGTGAGGTGTGTGGGTAGTTGTACATTTAGTCCTATAGAGTATAGACATTTATAGAGTAAAATATATATGTGTGCCAGTAAAGGCTTTTCTATTTTACCTTGTGTGTTCATGGTTTGAGTCCTGTGAGGGGCTCCTCCCACTACGTTGGGATCCCTCTCAGGTGGAGGCACTGCACCAAAGTTGTAAGTATATTGCCCCAGACTCTCTGTGGCGGAGGCCTAGGCCCCTGTGAGCCAAAGGTAAAGGGCAGCACCAGTAGCCATCTTGTTTAAGGGGAAATAGGGCTACACAAGTTTTCTAACCTCTCAGGGTTCATCACATATGACAGAAATATAGGAACCGGATATTAGTGTTTGCAAAGGAAGTGAGATGTTGTAAGGATTTATTTATTTATAAAATGTTTTACCATGAAGTAATACATTGAGTTACCTCTCGTTTTCAAGTATGTCCTGGGCACAGAGTTAAGACAAATAATTAATACATGGTTACAAATACAGTTACATAAATGAACAAGGTATACATTATATAAAAGACATGGCATGCACAGTTAAAGAAAATATATATTATGGGCGTATGAAACCGTTACAGACCAGATTAAAATATGAGACAGCCTTAGATTTGAAAGAACAGTGGCAGGCTAGTGTGAAAATTATATTTAAAAAAACTGTCCTGTGCTCCAAAAAACAAATGGCAGATCACTGTGTATACATCAGTGATCAACTGTTCGCAAATTGGTATCCATGTAAAAATGTGAAATAGATGGTGTGTGTGTGTGTGTGTGTGTGTGTGTGTGTGTGTGTGTGTGTGTGTGTGTGTGTGTGTGTGTGTGTGTGTGTGTGTGTGTGTGTGTGTAGGTCCCCAAGCAATGAGTTTAACTGGATAAATCCCACATAGCACAGCAGTAACGATTTAAACACATCCTAGTGTCCATCTGAAGGAAATAGCCAAAGTGCAGCGTCCTGGTAAATGACCCGCTTGCCCTGGGGTACTTGGTGTGCTTCTGCTGGGTGCTGGATACAAACATAGGCAAACAAGGCAGCGCAATACTACTGTGCGGTACCGCATAATCTATCTACTCTACTTCTGTGCAGTACCGCATAATCTATCTACTCTACTTCTGTGCAGTACCGCATAGAAATAGTGCTCTGCCTTTTTTTCTTTGATTAGTGTGAACATGAACAGCAGACATAAGAGGCTCTATACACTCTTGTTATAGGGACCTAGACAATCATGAGACATGAGTAAGATGTGGAATAGAACTAGAGGGTGTATATGTATACACCTATACAATAATCGCCTTACTCCACTGATAAGAGCAATACTATCTTTAAAAATATATATATATATATATACTTAATCAGGGGAAGTGTTCTAAACTAAAATATATCCAAGAAGCAAACCAACAGCTAACATGATGCTACAGAGTTACTCAGCAACCACACAGAATAATACACCAAGGAACTACTTGACGCCATCAAATAAATCCCAAAAGCTATCCAGACCAATATCGGCCTCACCCTTGATCCAAAACCAAGGACATTCTCCATGCTCTACAACAGGGGGCACAAGATTTTTCTGGGGGGGGCACGGTGGTTGCAGAGGTCCTGTGGTATTCCCCAAGGCATTTAAATTAATGCTGGGATCACGCATGGCCTCTGGAACGTCCCTTACCTGGTCCTTGGCGATGTGGTGTCAAATGCCACCCCGCGTGTCATTTTGATGCCAAAGACAAGGTAAGGAGGGGGCACAAGCAGGCAGGGGGGCGCAGCGGGGAAAGTTTGTGCGCCCCTGCTCTACAAAATACACAAACCAGAAAATCCAGGTAGACCCATATCTTCAATTGAAAGTCTATCTGAAGACTGATTTGAAAAAGCCCTAAAATCATTGGTTGCAGAGAGAACCAGGACACTACCCACTTGCTTAAATGCCCAATATTTCCTTTTTTTTTTTTTTTTTTTAATCTATCTTGGCTGCCATAGAAGTGAATTCCCTTTGCATTAACATCCTACATGTTGATGGAATTATAGCTTGTACAAATTTTAAACAAGCCAAAGAGTTTGTGTACTTCAGATACGTAGATGAATACTTTATGTCCCTATTATGAAGATCTCAAATCCCTCATAGAATTCCACCACAAGCTCAACAAGACACCCATAAATCAAACGCTCTGTACAACATTCAAACAAACATGAGCTTCATTGATACGCCATTACTGTAAATGATGGCATCTTAACCACAAGAATCTACAGGAAACAAACAGACCATCATAAATCCAGTAACCACTCCAGACCCACACTGATATACAGCCGCGCACTTTAATACCACAGGATCTGTTCTGATGAACGGGTCGGAGATACACATCTACAAACTCTGAAAAGCCTTTACTGAACAGGGGCACTCAACCAGAATAATGGCTACACAAATACTGTACGCAGAACAGCAGCTATTGCAGAACAAGGACAAGCAAACTTTAACTTGAACCTCACTACTTGATACTTGCAACCCAGCACTGGAATAACTCTAAGGTATTATCAAAGAGCTACAACCCAGATTCAATTAATGACATCCTGAAACATGTACTTTATTTTATTTTTCCCCCTAAACCACCTCTCTTCATATAAACAGCCCCCCAATCTAAGTCTAATCAAACCGTCTCCCATGGAGAGCAAGACAAAAACAGCCCCGCAAAGAACATATCCTTGCAACAGTCCACCATGCAAAAGATGTAAGTATTTCCACAATGGACACTATCTGCACCCCCCAAAATAAAAAGTTCAAAATCGACAGAGCCATCAATACAGGATAGATGGGGGAAGGCAAACATTGTGCAAGAGAATGGATGTACACCGATTCATCAAGCACAAACAAGATAAACCAATAGGAGACTATTTCTCACAATCGGGTCACTCCATCTCTGAACTTTCTGGACTGATCCTGAAGGGACAATTCTGAAACGCATTACAAAGAAGAATTTGAACTGAAATTCATACACCTCTTGGATTCCCCAGTATGGTTTGAACCAAGATCTGAGTTGTGTGTACACACTGCAGGATTATACGGTTACCTGTATGTATACACACACACACAATCTCTTCTATTCCAAATCTTACTTTTGTTTCCTGATTGTCTAGATTCCTATTGTATTACAATAGTGTAGCTTTCTCTGATTTAATTTTCACACTAGCCTGCCAGCATCCACCTTATATCTCATTTCCTTATTGTAACTGAATTTCTCTAAACTGTTTTTCTATATTTCTGCCATACCTGATTAAAAACCTTTAAGGTTTGAAAGCCTGTAATGTATCAACTATTTGTTGGTCCAATAAAAGGTATTGCACTACATACTCCCCTATTTTGTTGTTTTTACCACCTAGAAGATGGCCTAAGCAGTAGCTCCAGACTACATCCAGCACACACGCCTGTGACCTCATCGCACTGGTCACTTTTTACGATGGTCGCGCCCACCCCCAGCTACGTTGTACCGGCACAGCATGGCCTACCTGGGCCTCGCGTTGCAGGACGCTTCTGCGGTCTTGCCCCGCGGGGTTGTGTGTGTGTGTGTGTACAAAACAACAAAACCTACTGATCTGCTGTAGAACAGGAAAAGAGTGTCCTGCAGGTAATGGGGGGTAAATCTTATACAGTACCTGTGCAAGAATTTCCTGTCCTGCAGCTAAAGGGGAGAAGCTACTCCGAGTACTTACTGCCATGTGGAGAACAGGAAACATGTTTACCATGGTGCCTCTTTGGGGTCACTCCTAGAGATTGAGAACAGTTGTTCTTTACACATTGAACATTTTGCGGATGGAAATGGTGAAGTGGCATGTCTGTTTTGTCCATTGATGGTGCTGGCACGGTGATGCCTTGTGCGCAAGTGTCAGATCTCTTCGGGTGACGGTTCGGGCTTTAGTGTTGCACCTCCCCATTTTTCTTTTTCCAATAGGCTTCTGCAGTACTGTCTCGTAAGACCACATCCGAGGAGGAGCACCGACTGCTGACAGGAGCTCGGCTTCTTGTGTTCTTGAACTTGTCGCTTACGTACCTGAAATTGGAGCGCCCTTCTCGCGCCCTAACGTGGGGGGAGAAGGCCCTGGCCATAGACGGAAATAATACCAAAGCACTCTACCGCTGCGGGCAGGTCAGAGCGTCTGCAATTGTGAGACACCCCTTCCCTCTCTTTCTCGTATAGCAACGTGTTTGAGGTCCGGACACAGAATTAGGAGGAAGTCCAGATTACTGGAATTTAAGACGCATTGCAGTTCTGATGACATTTTATAATGGTATTTGTTTCTTGTATAGCGCTGACAATGTACACAACGATGCACATAGAGGTTTGCAGGCATAAAATGTTGTGTAACACTTTAAATGTTTGAAAGTTTTTTTTGCCTCCCTCTGGATTAATAGAACTAGAAATATAGGAGGAGTATCTTTAGCCAACTAAATTTAGTAAAAGTTGCACCCTATGGGCATAATTTCCCCCCGCCCCGAATCTTGTGTGCCCCTCCTGTCCAGAGTGGGTGAAAATGCTTAAAAATGCCCCCATTTAAAAAAAAAAAAAAAAAAAAAAAGTACATTTATTTAAGAATATTGTTATGCATCCCTGATCCTATCAACTTTGTAACATTGGTGTCACAGGTGTGTTTAAGCTCTTATGTAAATTGTGTACATTTTATATTCGTGGGTGTGCTGGAAGCTGTATTATGGCTCTCCGCCGCATGGTAACTGCAGTATATCCCTTCATACACGCTCTCTAACCACGTCGTTTTGTGTCTCAGGCCTGTCGGGAGCTGAAAGATTATGAAAAGGCTACCAACTTCCTGCTGGGCGCTCAGAGGCTGGAGCCGTTTAATCTGGAGATAAACAGTGAGCTGAGGAGGCTGGCGAGGTGTGTCCCTTGTGTAGTAGTACCTGAACTTGAGCTTTGCTCTAGAAATGTATTTATTTATTTTTACTCTTGTATCACCTGCTAATGCAGGTTGGGCAAAATAGGCACAGAATGGGAGATTCAACTGATCACGATTTTACCTTCATCGCCATTATAAGTACATAGCGCTAATACACATATTAACATCATGAGACCTAATGAGAATAACCACCACATGCATAAAACGAAACATTAGGAAAAGGAGGCCCTTCCCTGAAGAGCTTACAGTGCAAGTATTACCTTCTGTCCCGTACGGCACACCTGTGAGCATGTGATCTGCATACGGGACATGGGTTAGTACACAGCTCGCAAGGTCGCCCACTTTTCACCTTCACAAAAGTCCCTCAAATAGACTATCTCCCATCAATCCGTCCCCATATACCATCTGTCACAAACCACACACAAGTGAGCATGTGACTGATATCCAACCAGGGTTAATGCACACGGCTACGCCTTTCTCCTGCGCAAAGCACTTTCAATGAGTTAATAATAACCCATTGCTCAATTGCAATCATATCTATACGCTACCACCATCCAAGAAGTATGCAAAAATATGTAATCTGTCAGGGTCTCCGGTCCCTGTTTATTATAGAAAACTTGTGCACTTAACATATCTGTTGTTGCAAAATATTTACATTTTCCAGAGTGTGCAATAGTTCATTCAGAGCCCGAGCATCATTTATTATATAAAAATACGGTGCTTGGATTACAGAAAAAGGATTACAAGAACATACAATTACAGTACACACAGGACAGTTTCTTACAATAACAGGATAACACCTAAAACAAATCCCTATACATTACGTTAGCATAGGTCAGGATTTTCCCTGAGAGGGGTCACTGGCGAAGAAATGAGAAATCACATGTTTGGTCCAAAACACACCTGTTGACATCTAATTTTCATAATACCCTGCTAAGTTTTATTCACTATTTCCCCCCCTCCCCATTGAATCACCATAAATCCATCCCTGTTGTAAATCGGCTGGGAGAAACGTTTTTTTTTTCTGTCTTAAACGGCGTTTGACTTTTTACGACATACATACATACATACATACATACATACATACATACATACATACATACATACATACATACATACATGCACATACACACACACGCTCATAACTTCCCTTCTCTAGTACCTAGACACGTGAGTCGCATCAATAGATTCAGGTGGTATTGATGGACGCAACGAGACTAATCACGACTGTCTTGATCCTAAATTTGAGTGACAAATGACATCTGTCCTTGGCACCACTTACCATGTAGCGTGGTCTTATTACATGCCACTCTACATACTAAGTTACATATCTGTCATCGTGGCACAGTAGATGACGCCACATTCTCATTTTTAATCAAGTCCTCCAATGAGGGCATATCATATCTCTAGAATGCGCCAGTTATCCTTCACGAACATTTAGTGTTTTTTTAGACTGGCAGTCTTCTCTGGTTATCGTTTATGGCCTAATCAACACGTGTCCCTTTTAATGGGCCATCCGTGACAGGGCCCTCCCCCAATTAAGCCCTCTTTAAAGAGGGTGATGGAAAAGAGAGGAGTGGGAGATAGGGAAGGGGAACTAGCTACTGTCAAGCTATTTAAAGACCAGCACAGACCCAGGAGAAGTGTTGACCTGTCATAAACACAATATATTGTATTTTTAAATGCTAACTGTTGCACCATTAACCCCTGAATCGCCAGATTAATTAACATGCATATCATGATATTATCATAACCCCTTATCACAGCTATTTATTTATAAAATGTTTTACAAGGAAATAATACATGGAGTTGCCTCTTTCAACGGTGTCCTGGGCGGTTATGATGACGACAACACATGGTTACATTAAATGAACAAATGTTATACATTCAAATCAAACATTTCATAGACAGATATGATTACGGGCGTATAACTGTTACAGACCAGGTTAAAATTGTGTTGGAGGTATGATAGGCCTGCAATGTTAGAGGCTCTGCCTCAGGGCGCTTACAATATAGCAGGCAGGGTAAGTTGACACATGGGGTACAGGGAATGAGACGGCTGGTGAGTTTCAAATTGCAATAGAGCTGTTGTAGCATTGCTAAACGACAGCAAATGGCTGACACCCTTTGGCTGTCCTTCGGCTGTCAGCCTTTGGGCCGACGCAGATGTAGGCTGAAAGATTCAGGATGAATGCAGCTGTGGTTGAAGTCCTTTGTCATTAACATTCCAGTGGGTGGGGTTGACGAAACACACAGCTGTAAGCAAACGCTGATTTTAACCCATAGCATGCTAGTGCTATGCAGAGGGAAGCTACACTGCTCTAGTAAGTCTCCTTCAGAGTATCTTTCTATTTTTGATTGCGTATTCTAAATGATATATTTTCTTTGTTTAAAAAACAAACAAGTACGTTGTTGAAACGTATTTGTTTAATCCTATTTCTTTTACAAAATGTCTTCCACTAATCATGCATGCATACATACCCCTAACACAAGGGCTGGAGCAACAAAAGAAGCAGCACATCACAGGGAAGTGAGAAAAGCAGTGTATTATGATTCAAAAATCCAATGTCTTGGTCCCTACACCAAGGGGGTGCATCTCCTCCCTATATACCCTCAGTGCAAGACGCCAAGAAAATTGGTGCATGTTTCACTGAAACGCCAACCCCATATCTGTTGGCAACCACACTAACGAGACGTTGCAATTCCCTGAACTGCCAGCTCTTGTATAGTTGAACAAAACTAGAGAGCAAAAAGAGTCCAATGTGTAGCACACCACCAAATGAAATGAATAAAGTATACATTTTACTGAGTGAAAAGGGTTACATAAAACACATCACTGTATTATTATGAAACGGCTATTAAAAATATATTGAGCGTATAGGCGGTATCGCTATCAAGGCTTCCTAATTAATAGGTTGAAATAATGCCTAATTAAGAAGATGGTGATGGATTAATAAACACCATCACTCAGATGTGGCGCAGGCTGCCTAATTGGATGGAAATAAATCGGTATGATAATACTGGGCTAGCATATAACACTGATACACACCATGCCTGAAATCACATAGTCCTGATATAAGGCCACTGAGGGAGATATAATATTTAGTGGTGAAGACAAAAACTCTTAGATGTCATTAAAGGGAATAGGTCTATACAATAACATGATTTAGTCGAGCTGGCGGCACTACAGATAGGAGATGGCTCTGTTGTATGGGGATTAAATCCCTCCCAGAGGTAGTAACATGTAACCTATAATATCCTAACTGTAGGTTACAGAATAATATAATCATGCATGCTCACGTAGGCCTCGGACATGGTGCCGCAGACCCTGCGGCTGGGCCATCAGAATGCCTTAAAGCAGTGTTTGCGTCCATGCGGGCGCGGGTTGCGTGACATCAGAAAAAACTGATATATATATATATATATATATATATATATATATATATATATATATATATATAGCAGCTGTAAATATTACTGTATGTTCATTTGCATGTCTTGGACAGGTCTGCAAACCTGTCTTTCACCATCATCACCCAGCACTTCCACTGCAGCAAGGGATTCTTGGAAATGACATGCAAATGAGCACACAGTGCCACCTTTTATCTCAAGCTCCTTTTACAGAGCAACCCTTAAGCCAAGATGCAAAGCCAGTAAACCCACTCAGACATGTTTCAACCTTGATGGGTATCATCAGTGAGGTTGGTTGCTGGCTCTGCTGGTTTGAGATTAAGAGTAGGTAATCACCACATTTATTAAGGTTATGGTGGGTAAAAAAAGTGACAAAAACCCTCCACAGTAAAGCATATAGCAACTGTAAATATTAATGTATGTTCATTTGCATGTCTTAGACAGGTCTGCAACCCTGTCTTTCACCATTATCACCCAGCACACAGCACTTCCACTGCAGCAAGGGATTCTGGGAAATGACATGCAAATGAGCTGGCACTGTGAGCAGGAGATATATATAGATATAGATATATATATCTATATATATATATATTTACACGCATGCGAAGTGTACACTGATTACTTTGGTACCATGGTAAACATTTCTAATAAATACTCTGTTTGCTGAGCCCTTCACCAATTTTCCCCTGACAAAGCTCCATAGTTGGAGGGAAATGTGCATTGGGCACGTAGTTATGTCATCAGACACTGTTATGGGTCTGTTTTAACATTGTTTGGCGGTTCAATCGCTACCATCGAGATGATTTAGGGAGATATTTATTGGTTGGCTAGTTGTTCTATATTACAACGCTACCAGGTTGCCTTGTCCGACCAGTTGCTTGTCATATTATTAATCGGTCATACATTACCTTTATGAGCCACCTGGATTATTGGTCTGAGATACTATATCCATCACATTAGCCTGTTTTACATGGCACGTAATACTGTTACATTGTAATCCAACCTTTATATAATATGTTTTGTTTTATGTATTCCTATCATTTAGATTCCGTCATGGATTTGTGCTATTTTGTCTTGATGTTTGCTATAGAGCAATATTTTATAACTAAAATTTTAAGCTTTTGTTAATATACCGTATGTACAGTGCATATGTAGATTCTTTGTGTGGAAACTAGCATCAAGCAGTTTTCCACTTATTTGCCTAGATGGAGCTATCTGTAGCTTATGTTGCAATCTATGAATTTGATTTTAAAACATTTGTTAATATATTGTATGTACAGTGCATATATAAATGTACACTTCTTTATATATGGAAAATAGCACTACGAAGTTCCCATTTATTTCCACTAGATGGAGCAATTTATAGCTCTGAAGGATCTTTTCAAGTGAAATTTTAATATTTGCGATTAAAAAAAAATGTGATTTTTTTGTGTATGTTTTTATATTACGTTTTAACGTAAGACTGTGCAGATGATACTTTCTATTGTGACTAATTATGATGAGAAATACATTTAGATAATGGTATAAATATAGTTATGCAGCTATTCATTATCTATCTTGTAACTATTTTTTTTTTTAACCATTATTATTCCCTCTTAACTAATTGTATAAAGTTTTCTGAATAATGCAGAGCCATTCTATGTTTGTAGCTTTGATGGACAAGCTATATTGTATTGTAATGATGTTATATCCAGTAAATCTAAGGATTGAAGTGAAATATGACTGCAGTCTTGCACAAATGACTTTGGAAACAACAACATTCAATCAGCTGTTTTTTATAACAAGGAATATGACCCTACAAGCATTAGAATATCACATTATGTGACATTAGCTGTAAAGACATTTTTATTAAAGTGTACAAATCTGCTTTAAGTATGAGTGTACTAGGCAGTAATATATGATACGTATGATGGTATGCATTTTTACTGTTGATTGATTATGACTGACGTTTTAATGATAATTACAAGCAAGCCATTGGGACGGAGGATCAAAGGGGTATAAAAAAAGATTCTACGGATACCACCAACAGGACCTGAGGAAGCGATACAAATCGCGAAACGCGTTGTTCTGTGTTGGTGTCGTCGTGCTGTGTTTGGCAACGGAAGGCTTCCGTAGTTCCTGCGTGATGGCTCCGATACCGGCTCTGCGACCGGACGCGGCAGCAGGCAGGTACCCTAAGGAGCAAGAGACGGATGCCGGATGTGCTTTTATGTATATATAAGTTCACTTGTACTTACCTTTTTGTACTAATAAACTACATTTTAATCTCACTATTGTGTATTGCGCACTTTTGCCCATGTCTGGTATCATGGCGAGAGACTGATGCGAGCAACCCAGAGACGGCACACCAGCTTTCTGGAGAATCCAAGGACTCTTGCTGTGATCCAACTTACACTTGCCCGTGTGAGTTAAGCTGTTCTCTGCTTTATATTACGTTATTCATCCCCAGTCTTTTCCCTATATATTATGTATGACTAATATGAACATATTTATGTGGCACTACTAATCCTGTTTTATATATATAGTTAGGTCCGGAAATAATTGGACACTGACACAATTTTCATAATTTTGGCTCTGTACGCCACCACAACGAATTTGAAATGAAACCAAGATGCAATAGTAGTGCAGACTTTCGGCTTTAATTCAAGGGGTTGAACAAAAATATCGTATGAAATGTTTAGGAATGTCAACCATTTTCATACACAGTCCCCTTATTTCAGGGGCTCAAATGTAATTGGACAAATGAACACAATCATAAATAAAATGTTCATTTTTAATACTTTGTCGAGAATCCTTTGCAGGCAATGACTGCTTGAAGTCTGGAACGCATGGACATCACCAAACGCTGGGTTTCCTCCTTTGTGATGCTTTGCCAGGCCTTTACTGCAGCTGTCTTCAGTTGTTGTTTGTTCGTGGGTCTTTCTGCCTTAAGTTTTGTCTTCAGCAAGGGAAATGCATGCTCGATCGGGTAGAGATCAGGTGATTGACTCGGCCATTGCAGAATATTTCACTTCTTTGCCTTAAAAAAAAAAACTCCTGGGTTGCTTTCGCAGTATGTTTTGGGTCATTGTCCATCTGTAAAGTGAAGCACCGTCCAATCAACTTCGCTGAATCTGAGCAGACAATATATCCCTATACACTTCAGAATTCATCCGGCTACTTCTGTCTTCTGTCACATCATTGACAGACTGAAATAGAAAAGGATCCCTTTAACGTGGCACAAAGAAAGAATTAACACCCTAATTTAAAACATAATCTTTATTAAAGTAATTTAAAATATAACTGTTTGGACTCCACAATTGCAAGACAAAACAAATAAAAACAATTAAAAGAACCGAAGAGGTGTGGGTTAGTGTAACTAATAGTACTAGTGATACAGTAATTATATATATATATATATATATATATATATATATATATATATATATATATATATACATATACATATACACACACACACACACACACACACACACACACACCTCAACCCCCTTATAACGCAGTGCTTGGAGTCCAAAGAATCAGATCGCGTTATAAGTGGATCGCGTTAGAAAAAATGTACAATTGTATGCATGATCCACTGTGTAAGGGGAACCCTATGCAGGGACACCTTACCACCAAACTACTAATAGTTGTTTGGTTGGGATATGCACACAGAGCGCTGCCACAGAGAAATTTACTGTGGCACACACGGGTGCTAGTGAAACTAAATAATATTGAGCAGCTGGACTAAATCAGGTTGCACTAGGTTATGAATGATTTACCTGGTAAATTATCCTAGCTAATGGAGATAATTGTAGCCCTTAGTGTAAGTAGGAACCCTGGAAAAGGACACCTTACCACCACACTGCTGTTGGTTAGGGCTGGATACTGAGGTTGCTGCCCTTAATGCAAGTCAATTGGGCAGCCCCACAAGTGATGGGATGACACTTAGAAACAAAGGCATACAGAACATATGTAGCTAGAATTCAAGTAAGCATAACCTACAGTCTGAGTGCTGTTGCTGCCCACGGACGCAGTCTGCGAAGCACTCAGACAGGGAGCGGGCCCACACCTCTCCGATGAGCTGACGATGAAGCCAGTAACGGTGAAACGTACGTAGGGTACGTCTGACATCCCTTCCGCGTTATCTCCATTAGCTAGGATAATTTATTAAATAAGGAAAACGGGGAGCACAGGTTGAGGGACTATACAGACGTTTAAAACACTATGATGGTTATTGACTGTGATGTATAATGAAGTGTAAAATATCATGAACACTTACACGGGCTTGTGTAAATGCTTTCACATCAAGGTATCTTTACTTTTGCTTCTCTCTCTTCTATGTTCTCTCCGTGCTATCGTTTCTTCTCCTCTGGTCCAAAGGAAGGATTCTCTATTTTTTTCTGCAGGAATAGCTCGTGGTGTTGTCCTCAGAGTGAAAAACAAGCCTGAGGAAGCCCAAGAAGGGCGAAACGCGTTGCTACAATCCCTGAGTACTTTTTTACCACTTCAGCCACCGTCAGGAGCAGGAAATAGGAGCGCAGCACCCGGACGCGGAGAGTTAGCTGCGCACTTAAGTATCCTGTACGAACTTTTCCTGAAAGACTGGCTGTTTTCACGATCACCCAGCTCTTATGTCATTTTGACTAAGTGCTTTTTTAAACGTTTTGTTGGGGTTCTGTTTATTGATTTTATCATTAAAGATCATGATCACTTTACCCGTGTTCCACTGTGTTAACAAGGCACTCTGAGTGACTTTCACACTCAGCTGAAGGTTGCCAGAGTCAGTGTCTTTACTCACTGAGCCACTCCTTCTCTAATCACTGCCAAAAATTGTAATCTATTAAATTATATATATTTTTTTAAAGTATGTGTATCATAGTTGGCGTTTGTCAACCGGATTCAAAAAGTGACAGCAGATCACATTTGTGATCTGTAAAAATCGTGATTAAAGGAGCAATATTGTCTGTCTTCATCCTTTGATTTCTATAGCTGGTTTTAGCCACCTACCCAGCAGTGAAAGATCTTTGCAAGACTTTCCAGTTTGTGATAATTTGTTGCCAATGTTCTCAGCAGTTTGAGCTGCAAACTGTAACAATAGATAACGTTATCTTGCTAATATAAGAATACATTGTAGCTGCTGAGTTACCCTGACTGAAGGATTGATTGAAACTGAAAGGCAGCCGTTTAGTGAATCCTGGGAAGCGGGATTTGGCTGATCGACCACAGAACAACAAATCGATCGGCTGTTTAGGTAATTGGCTTTCAATAAAGATAATCAAAGACTACATATCTTAAACTTTTTTTTTTTTTTCCTTAGTGCTGCTTGGATTGATGCTTAAAAATCACTTAATGTTAACATTATCCCCATGGAGATTAATTTGCACCCAGCTGGCACAACTCGTGCTCTGTATAAACCCCTCTGCTGAAATGGAAGTTCAAATCTAAATGTGGACGAGTCATTTTCACTCGTCCTGATGGAGCAATTTAAAATATCATCACCAGTTGCAAGGATACGGAGAGCAATGTGTCTTGTTTGACCACCTCAACCGTATACAATATGTAATATTTTCTGCGCAGTAAAAATCTGGGGGAAATAGAATTATTAATGAATCGTAATCTCAGTCATGTCTTCAAATATGATTCAAAGATGTTTGTTGGTAAACAAGCCTCAGCGGGTCCTGTATATCCAATCCCACCGTGTGTGTGTCTCTCTATTAATTAGAGAAGGCACAAGCTTAGAATAGTGGACCACACAACATAGTGCAAGTAATAAGTGTTATGGAATAGATTTCTTCTTGTGCACTCTCAAATTTAATGGTGGTCCCCTTCTGAGTAGGTCAAACGAAGGTAAAATCAACCTGCCAATTAGAATTGCTTCCGGCGTGTCTCACCTTCCCTCCCCTGCTGCATCAATTCCAGTTTGCTTGTGCTCATTTAGCGGTAGCTCCTAGGTAGCAGGCTGTTTTTATAGCGAGATACACAGGCCACAATTCTGATCTAATGCATTTCACACCTAGTGGCATCCTCTGGGATGGGCTATGTATGCCAGTGTCCCATAAATAAATACCCTTTCCTGTATCCCAACCCCTCCTTCCTAATGACACCATTCCTGCATATATATGGGGATTATATACAACACCCACTCTAAAATAAGATTAATTTATAGCGTTGTGTATATAATCCCCATATACATGCACTGATGTCATTGGGTGGGAGTACAGTAAAGTCACTAGGCGGTGAAACGCATTGGGCCTGAAGGGACCAGAAAACTAGAATCATGGCTCCTGCTACAAAGTGTTCTGCTGCCTAGCCGTTAACCTCTAAGGAACACGTGACATAGTGGGGAGGGGGGTGGTTGGATGCACACTAACAAATTCTGATCAGAGGTTAATTTTACCTTTTTTGTTTGACCTACTATAAAGTGGATCAACATGAAAGGCCTGAAAAATACCATTCATTTGTGATTGCATAAGAGATCTGTCTTCTTACCTAGGTTATCTGTGCTGGTATATGAAAAAAATACTGAAGTGACCGAGGGCAGTGTAAGTGCCTGCAACCTTAAACCAGGGGTGCTCAACTCCCATCCTCGAGCCCCCCCAACAGGTCAGGTTTTCAGGCTATCCCAGCTTCAGCACAGGTGGCTCAATTAGAGGCCCAGTCACCTGTGCTGAAGCAGGGGCTGATTGAGCCACCTGTGCTGAAACGGGGATATCCTGAAAACCTAACCTGTTGGGGCCTTGCGGACTGACGTGGAGTACCCCTGCATTACAGCACGCATTTTACCAAGTATCATGTTTATATTGGTGAGTGTACAAATCTTTCTTCATGGGAATAGGTGGTGGTTTGTTGGCGCCCTCTTGTCACACTGTTCTGTTTTATCTGCAAATGTTTAAACCCCTATTCGTACTTGCCAAATTGCAAGCTGGTTTCGGGGGGGGGGGGGGGGAGATAATCGGTTTATCACCAACATTTGTCACACTGCTTCCTTCCTGGTTTTGTAGTGAAATAAACAGCCTTAGAACCTCCTATTCGATGAAGATTGGATCAACAACTCTGTGTTTTTAAACTTGCTGTTTACCTTTTTTTTTTTTTTTAATCCCGCAGGCAGGAGACCAAAAGCAATGGTGGCTGCGGGATAGCAGCAGCCCCGGCCGCTCCATTGTATATCCTATCCGCAGCCTTTCCCTCTGCCGCTCTGTTGTATATCCTATCCGCAGCCTTTCCCTCTGCCGCTCCGTTGTATATCCTATCTGCAGCCTTTCCCTCGGCCGCTCCGTTGTATATCTTATCCGCAGCCTTTCCCTCTGCCGCCCTGTTGTATATCCTATCCGCAGCCTTTCCCTCGGCCGCTCTGTTGTATATCCTATCCGCATACTCTCCCTGTGCCGCTCTGTTGTATATCCTATCCGCAGCCTTTCCCTCTGCCACCCTGTTGTATATCCTATCTGCAGCCTTTCCCTCTGCCGCTCTGTTGTATATCCTATCCGCAGCCTCTCCCTCTGCCGCTCTGTTGTATATCCTATCCACAGCCTTTCCCTCTGCCGCTCCGTTGTATATCCTATCTGCAGCCTTTCCCTCTGCCGCTCTGTTGTATATCCTATCTGCAGCCTTTCCCTCTGCCGCTCCGTTGTATATCCTATGCGCAGCCTTTCCCTCTGCCACTCTGTTGTATATCCTATCCACAGCCTTTCCCTCTGCCGCTCCGTTGTATATCCTATCCGCAGCCTTTCCCTCTGCCGCTCTGTTGTATATCCTATCTGCAGCCTTTCCCTCTGCCGCTCTGTTGTATATCCTATCTGCAGCATTTCCCTCTGCCGCTCTGTTGTATATCCTATCCGCAGCCTTTCCCTCGGCCGCTCTGTTGTATATCCTATCCGCAGTCTTTCCCTCGGCCGCTCTGTTGTATATCCTATCCGCAGCCTTTCCCTCTGCCGCTCTGTTGTATATCCTATCTGCAGCCTTTCCCTCTGCGCTCTGTTGTATATCCTATCCGCAGCCTTTCCCTCTGCGCTCTGTTGTATATCCTATCCGCAGCCTTTCCCTCTGCCGCTCTGTTGTATATCCTATCTGCAGCCTTTCCCTCTGCCGCTCTGCTGTATATCCTATCCGCAGCCTTTCCCTCTGCCGCTCTGTTGTATATGTTATCCGCAGCCTCTCCTGTGGGTGAAGGTTACAGCGGTTGTTTTTACCTTCGCAGTTCCTTGCCAGAGGGGAAGTTAGTTGGGCTACATCTGTATTTGACTTATTAGTTTTTGTCTTGGCATCAGGGCAAAATTTTAGCTGAAACCACCTGTTTCCTGACAAAGCTCCAGTAAGTGTTGTATTGTAGTTTAATCGTGTAGTAATGTATTGGGTGTGAACGGCCTTCTCAGTTTGTGTTTCAGAGCTTATGTTGTCTGCTTTCCCCACCCAGTTGTTTTAAGGAGTACGAAGACATGCAGAGAGAGCTGTGCCGCCGTATGTTTCCCTTGTCCTCTTCTACAGCCACCAAACAGTAACGGTAACTTTGATTTCTGACGTATACAAAGGCTTTTATCATGGGATCGGGTTTGAACTCCTAGAATCTGTATGGATCCCGGAGAACTTGCAGTCGGAGTTGCCACGTACGGCTCCCCTGTGAGCATGTGACCTGCATACGGGACAAGGGTTAATACCTGGCTCGCAACAGGTCCCACTTCTCACCTCCACAAAGGTCCCTCAAATGAACAATTTCTCCCCTAAATCCGTCCCTATATAACAACTGTTAAAAACAGTACACAAGTGGGCACATTACTTAGATATGCAATCAGGATTAATACACACTGCTACTCTAGCCAACTCGCCTTTCTCCTGCACAAGGTACTTCCAATGAGCTAATATTAACCCCTTACTCCATTGCAATCCTATCTATACGCTGCCACCACCTGAGATAATATACAAATAAAATAAAAGATGTAAAAATATTTGCTATGATCCCTGGTCTGTTTATTATCGTAAAACTGTTCACTTAACACACATCCGTTGTAGCAAAATGTGTCCGCAAATGTAAATACTCTCTCCAGAGCGTGCAACCGTTCATTCAGAGCCCAAAGCATTACTTATTAAATGTTTTAATATATAAAAATACAGTACTTAGATTACAAGAACATGCAATTACAATAAATGCAGAAAAGTTTCTCAAAATAAAAGGATAAACATAGACCGAGAACCCTATACATTGCTATGTGTTTTCCCCAGAGAGGTCACTGGCGCAGAAAGATGAAATCATGTGTTTGGTCCAAAAACATCTTACATAATTGCTAGGATTAAATGATTTATTTATTTTTCCACATTGAAACAACATAAGCCCACCCCCGTCGTAAATCGGCTGTGAGATTGACAGTTTTATGACGGAGGGAAAAAAAACATTTACCAACGACGTTTCAATTGTGCCTCAGTATATAAACGTACTCATAACATCTCGCCCCTAATACGGAGACACACGAGTCACCAATAGATTCAGGTGCTCATTACAGATGCAACGAGACTAATCACGCCCGTCTTACCCCTAAATTTGAGCGACAAATGGATAACTGTCCCTTAGTACCTCTTATCCTTGGTGTGTTTGTTTGGTATGGTTTGATTTGTCTTTTTGCCACAATTACATATATTTACCTCATTATACAGAGATGATGTCACATGATATTTTCATTTTTAATAAAGACACTCTTTGAATACTTTTTAGCCACGCCCCCTGAAACTTTCAGAACCCTCCAGAGAATACCTTTTTGAAGGTAGCTCCAAAAGGCTCCTGTCTATAAAGTTGTCAAACGGGCCATCTTTTATTCCCACCTCTGGCAGAACTGCCCTCATCTCAAGATTCGATCCGTTTCAAGACGATGCCTGGCTGGGAGGGCAACAGGCCATAAACCAATCACTTGTACTTTTACAATCCAACTCCAATAAAGTTCCCTTTGAAGGCCAACCCAATACATTGTATTTTTAAACCCAAATTGTGGCAATATTAACCCCTGAAGTACCAGATGGATTAAAATAAATATCTCATGATATTATCATGACCGGAGTATCTACACAAAACACTGGGTAATGTGTAGATTTCTTTTCAAAACCCCATGTTTCATATACTTGACTCCCAAGGCTTTGTAAAGTGTATGGAAGCAAGAACATGAAGTATATTCTTTATCACATTAATTTTACTGTAAATACTGTAATTATTACAAGTTGCAGGCATTCCACCTCTAAGAATGTCTTCAAGACCAGCACCTATACCCCACCCACATTAGTTGAGAAGCTTTAATCCCTTTTGGTGCCTGAGACTTGCAACTTTATGATTTAAAAAATATGGGCCATTTATGAAATGTATTTGTAAGCTACCCTACATGAGAGGATGACTTGCAAAAGGAGTGGCCAACTCCAGTCCTCAAGGGCCATCATAAGGCTGGGTTTTCAGGATATCCCTGTTTCAGTACAGGTGGCTCAGTCTTTGATATCCTTAAAACCTGACTTGTTGGCCTTTGCGGATTTGAGTTGGCCACCCCCTGACTTACAATGAAAAGTAAAGCGTAAGAACATGCTGCTTATATTTGTTTTTCTCCCTTGTCCCTGTGATGAAGGGGTAGCCCCACTGAAGAAGGGCCTTGTACATCTTTAACCCTCTACATATCCATGTGAGATGACGTCGCTTGCTGACAACCACGTGCGGACACAAACCTCCCGCCCAGGGATGTAACGCGGGCACTAGTCAGGCAGAAAAGCTGATGTATCGTGGAGCGTGCTTTATGTAGTTAATAAAGCAGTCCTAAAGTAAAGTTTCTGAATAAACCAGTTCTGTCCCCAATACAGTGTGTTTGTGATTTATTTATTTTTACCATGTCTCTGCTGCTCGAGTCTGTTCTGTAAGGGGGGCTGATTGACCCGATGCTTGCCATACCTGGTGTGGATAACTAACTAGTGCATGCTTTCAATGAAGTCCCTATTTGGGACCACAGGCCATTTTTATTGCAGTCTTCAAAGTCCCAGTAATGTGTTCATTTTTACTGTTTAAAAACAGTACTTTACGATGTTAGTGTTAATCACTGATTCAAAGCTGTATTCAGTGAACTGCTTTCTAATACTGTGCATACAGATTGCTCTTAAACGACCAGCAAAGTGTGTGGAGAGCAGATGACTTTTTCATTTCCGCCCCTCCCACTCTATTGCTATGGCCTGCATTCAAGGCTGGCTGTCCATCAGAGCAGAGAAGTTGGCCTTTAAAGGTATATGTCAATACGAGACATGGCGTGGTGGGAGTTGAATTAAAAGTGCAGTCCCTGTTGGCAGCATACATTACAGTTGCAATCAGCCAGGTTACACCCTATCCCATGTAAAATGTATAGTCTTCACATTTGTATGTGGTTACTAGCTTTTGCTTTCATTTAGGTGAATGAGCCTACATCTAAACTGTGCAACGCTGCATATTGGGGATTTATACAATGCATACTGCATGATTAGGTGCTCGTTAGACTCTAACATACGTGAGTAAAGAATGCGGCCATTATTGCAATGTTGACATCACAAAGGATACGTTCTTATAAGGCTTTTTTTTAAATTTATTTTTTAAATCGGTCATTACTGTGATCAAATCCATTTTATATCCAGTATTTCTCGCATTTCTAGAATGCATGCTGTTTCTCAGTAAAATGTTGTGGCAAAAATGATCTGATTTGCCCATTTTTGGGTTTCCAAGCTCATTTCTTTGAACGGTTCTAAATGTCTTTGCCCTTACTTTGGCGTTGCATTTTTATTTGCGGTATGGTTATATGGGCTTGAGAGTGCAGCATTTTCATGTCCAAATTAGTTTTTCATCACACAGTATTGTGTTCATTGTCCATGGGGACTTTTTGTTGACCCTCTGCTTGCCATGCATTGTGTGGATGTTCTTCATGCTCCTTAACTGTCCATTGTGGATAATAGTGTCTCGGGGTGCTTCAACTTGTTCTCTGATGGGGCCGGTTCACAAATGTATAAGTATGTACATCTTTATATAGCACCACTGATATACATAGCGATTCGTAGCAGTAATATATGTGACATAATATAACACCTAATGGGAATAAGCGCTTCAGACATGACCGTATCAATAGGAAAAGGGGATCCCTGATCCAGAGAGCTTGCAATCTTAGTGGTAATTAGTGAGAACTTAGACCAGTGTTTTTCAACCAGGGTTCCTAAGGAACCCATGGGTTCCCCAAGCATCCCTAAAGAGCTCCATGCAATTTTCTGGTCATTTGAAAATTGTACCAAATACAGAAGAATTTACAACGCATCTGATCTCAGACGCGTTACTAGAGATAGTTGAGGGGTTCCTTAAGCAAAAAAAGTTGGAAACCATGGACTTACAGTAGGAGGTTGTTCTGGTAAGAGTGTCTGCAAAGAGTCAAGGTCAGTGCATCTGAGATGTATAGTATCATCTACCGGTGCTACCCATATGCTTTAGAGGTTTTTTTTTTTTTACATGTGTCTTAAAGGTGAAGAGTGACTGGGCCTGTCGGATATTGAGAGGAAGGATATTCCAGAGGCGTGGGGCAGTGAGTGAGAGGTTTTAGGCAGGAGGGGGCTTTAGATGCAAAAGAGGAAGACCGACATCCTTCAGCAGAACGCAAGAGTCGGGATTGTGTATAGCGAGAATTTAGGGCTGAGATGTAAAGAGGAGCAGAAGAGTGTAAAGCCTTAAAAGTGAGTGAGAATTTTGTGTGCAATACAGGATTTGATGGGAAGCCAGGAGAGGGATTTCAGCAAGAGAGACGCTGAGACATTTAGAGAGTAAAGTGATTCTAGCAGCAGCGCTAAGTATAGATTGTAGGGGAGGCAAAGAGGCTGGACAGTAGATGGTTACAGTAGTTGACGGGAGCAAATGAGGGCCTGCAGTAGAGGGACAGAGGAAAGGGTGTACCTTTGCAATGTCACAGAGGTAAAAAACGGTTTTAGCTACATTGTGAATCAGGGAGGAGTCAAGGGTGACCTAGACAGTGTGCGTGTGATACTGGGTGTATGATAGTACTGCGAACAGTAATGTAGAAGGAGACAGTGGGGCCAGATTTGGGAAAAAGTATGAGGAGCGCCGCTGTCTTGGATATGTTACGGTTGAGTCGGTGGAGGGCCATCCAGGTTGATATAGCAGAAAGACATGCAGAGACTGGTCTGTACAGCAGGTGTGAGGTCAGGGGTAGAAAGGTACATTTGTCATCAGGATAGAGGTGATATTTGAACCCTAGAGATGTGATGAGGTCACCAAGAGTGTGTAAAGAGAGAAGAGCCCTGGACTACACCCACAAAGATTGACGGAGGAGGTGGTGTTCATGTAACGAGTGCTCACCACAAACAGGACGGGACAGCGAGGCTGAGGTGGGGATGTTGGAATACACCGACCTCCGACCGCGTCCAGAGTAAAGTCGTGTAGCTGGGTCAAGATAGAGATCAGAATGGTCGTATATACTCGCCGTGGTCAGGGATTGGAGAAGTCGCATAGTCGTTGTGCGGTGCCGGGGTTCAGGAGTAGAGAAGGTAGAAGTCCAATAGCAAGCCGAGATCAAGGGTCAGAGGTCAAGATGCAAGCCGATGTATAAACAGGAACAGGATACGCAAGACAACACAGCAGGGTGTTTGAGGCAAACACAAGTACATAAACAGGGTTTATGCTCAGCCAGTTGGTAGGAGGGCTGGCTGAGTATTTACAGGACAGGCAGCCAATGGAAAGGCAGCACACAGGTGCAAGGTAACGAATGAAACCCGCCCCCTGGACATATGCCGTCCACTGATAGGCAGGGGCGGGGAGTAGTGCAGGTGAATAGAAATTGGAGATGGAGTTAACCCCTCGCGTGGTAGTGTGGCGCCTGTGCGTGGTGCACCTTACTCGTGACATCCCGGGGGCGGAGCCTGAGTGAGATCCATGCTGTTTCCCCCAGCCTGGTAGAGCAGCCGCTATGTCACGTGGTGCGTCCCGGGGGCGGAGCCGACGGGCAATCCTCACAGTTTGCAAACGAAACGCAACGTACGATGGGAGAGGTAAGAGGAAATCCAGAATAGAACTCTGTTAGGCTGCGTCGTTGGTCGGCGAGACCGCGCGATCAATTATAAGTGCGCTCAAAAGCACGTGAAATATGAGGAGACAAAATGAACTGATTTCTCACGCGACGGCCTGGCCATTTGAACGGTTCGGCCAATGAGGGCGAACCAGCTCTGTGACATCATGGCCATGCCCCCCCTGTTGCGTCTACCCAGGCCACAAATAGCTGCAGCTCAAACGTGGGTGACGGCACGGTCGCGAGCGCTCACTCACCATGGACCCAGCCTTAGGCTGAGGACCCGCTGTGGTCGGCGGCGCGCGTGGCCCACCAACCCCTTACCTGCACTCTGGTGCTGTTTTTGAGTAATGGTATAACCATTGCATGCTTGAAGGAGACGGGAAAGGTACCAGAGTAGAGGGAGGCGTTGAAAAGAGGTAAGGGTAGGGATACATTTTAAAGATTCGAATTACTTTACTTCAGTATTTATATTACCTTGCCTTACAAGCGAGTTTCAGTGTTAAATAGTGCTCTGCAAGTGCACCTTTTCCCGATGTGATCAGCGCTGCCCAGTACTTGCAATTTGATCAGCCCATTTACAGGCGCAGTTCTTGAGTTATACCACCAGGGAGCAGCATCCACTTCATCCAAACTCCCTAATACACCTAAATATGTGGTTCTCAAGAGCGGAGTGTCTAGAAAGCTTTAAAAGGAACAATATCTTAAAACTACAATAGTGTCTATACTATAGCCTGCCTAATCTCCTTTTCACTACATGCCATTTTTGCAGGTATTATGATCACCTGCAATGTATTAATCCTACTTATGAGGTAACACAATATATCCACTGGCATACCTATTTAAAGAGACTGTCCATCTAGTCAATAACCACTCCCTTAACTGTGTAAAGGTAGGTCCTATTCAGGATCCCTCTGATATCGCCTTCACTTAAGGGAGTACCGCAATACTTTGCAGTCCGTTTCAGAACAAACTAAAATGATATACAATTAATTTTGTTAGTCAAAGTCTTACAGTGAGCCCGAAACAGTGGTAATGGCAATATATTCCTGAGCTCTGGCGGTAGCGAGTTCCAGACCTCTGAAGCTGCACACGAGAAGGCCGGCGCACCCCGTGTAGGGTGCAGTATCCTCGGCACAGGGGTGGAGACCCCCCCAGCCCCCTGAGGATTCTAGGTCCTAGCCAGTTTCCCTCTGAGGCATCACAGAGACTGCAGCCAGGCCAGGCCCTTAGCCTTGCTAGGTTCTAAAGGCCATAACAGCTAACTTGAACCGGACACGTGAGATAACATAGTGAATGTCCCCTGTATATTGGACAGGATAAGTATGTTTTCTCCTTCCTGAGATGCGATACAGAGCTGAATATTGTACTGTACCTCTGGTCTTCAAAAATGTGTTAATCTTCATGGAATAAAACCCCCAGTGTTACACCCCACTGGGTATAGAATAGGGGGGCTAGCCACACCCACTGTGGGCTAGTGGCCACTGCTCCTCCTGTAAAACCTCATGTGACTGATGTTGGGGTACAATCAATAAAATTGATTTGGAAAAGGGGCAAAGTAGCCCCATTGAAGAAGTAGGTACTCCCTTTTTATTGCTTGCTTTCTTCTATAGGGCATCTCTGGCCACATCAGGCATGCAAGCTGCAAGTATGTTCAAATAGGAAGGGTGTGAAACGCGTTGGAGGACTCACCCGATATTTTTTATTTTTTTTCCTTTAGCGGTGCGCTGCTTCATTGCCTTCACTGTACTACACTATATTGTAGTTAATCTGCGGTGTTGTGATTTGAGTAAGTAATGACAATTATTAACTGCTGAGTTGCTTAAGTGACTTGCAGGCCCTGTTTAGTGTATATTATTGTTGCAATTCTTGGCAAACTTGCAATGCTGTTTAAAGAGGCCAAAATAAAGTATCCTACCAAGTAAGGATAGAAACCAAACACTGTGTAGGAGGGCTTCCACCATAAAAGTCTGGACCGTTACAAGCAAAATAAAGTACATTTGAAATTTAAAAAAAAGTACATTTGGTAACTAATTATACCTTTTTAATTCTACTAGAGTCCTGGCAGATACATTATCCTGCGGTACGGTTTAGCGCACCCCACTAATTGACGTGAAAATTAGTTGACACTTGGGGCCTCATGCAGTAAGCCCCGATACAAAATTTTCGGCACGAATTGCGAAAATGTTTTTTTTGGGCGATTTGCCCTCGCAGTATTCAGTAAGGGCCGAATCCTTCCGATCCCTGCTGAAGCACTGCGAAAGCAAAGCTGCCGATGAGCTGTGGCGATACAGCCTGGCTCCCGATATGGCTCCCGATAAGCCTTTGGTGCCGATAGATGTTTGCAGCTGAGAGAGACAAGCCGCTCTCTCAGCGCAAACTTCGCACCAAAAAAAGTATTTAAAAACAACTTTTATTCATAGTGTACATGTGCAGGGGGTCTTCGGAGCTGAACCGCGTTGGTTTGAGGTCCGGGGACCCCCTGCCCCCCGAGATACAGGCCCCTTTATGAGGTGCCGGTATCCCTCGGCGTTTAAAGGTCCCGATCACGTGACCGCGACCTGTAAACAAACCAGAGGGATACCGGCACCCCATAAAGGGGCCTGTATCTCGGGGGGCAGGGGGTCCCCGGACCTCAAACCAACGCTGTTCTGCTCCGGAGACCCTCTGCACATGTACAGTATAAATAAAACACACACACATCAATAAAGACTCGTTCCTTACCTTGCGGCTATGTGCAACGGTAATGAAGCAGCATGAATGTCTTTTTAATTATACTGTACAGTGAGCAGGGGGTCCCCTGAGCTGAACCGCATTGCTTTGTGGAGCAGGGACCCCCTGCTTCCCGAGTTACAGGCCCCGGTATGTGTCATCGGGTGGCAGTGTCGCCGCCATGTTTATAGCGTCCCCGCAATAAACATGGCGTCCACACTGTAACCGATGGCCCAAACCGGGGCCTGTAACTCGGGAGGCAGGGGGTCTCTGAGCCACAAATAAATGCGCTTCAGCTCAGGGGGCCTCCTGCTTCCGCACAATATTATTAAAATACATTAATGCTGCTTCATTACCATAGCGGATAGCCGCTAAGGCAATGAAGGGGTTAACGCATAGTAGCATGTTTATTGGGGACAAATGCCCCCAATAAACATAGCATCAATACACAACATACAGTATAGTAATGGGCAGAATGACTATTATCCACAAATGGATAATAGTGCAGTTGTCCATTTACAATACATACACAACAATAAAGACTTTAAATACATATAGCACTCACCCATGTCCCACTGCCACGATGAAGGCCATCCTCATCGTCATCCTGCCCATGCCCCATCCGCTTCTGCAAAACAAACACAAGAATTACAACATCCAAATTAATGTCCCCTAACCCCTTAATCACCATAGCGGTTATTAACCGCTACAGTTATTAAGGGGTTAAGCCACCATCACCCACATACCCTCCCCCACAAAGCCCCCCAACCACCCTCACCCAATACCCACAGGGGAGTCCTACCAAATACCCTTGGGCCTAATACCCCCTCCCCCCAGCACATACAGTACAATAATGTGCCAAATAACTATTATCCACATAGGGATAATACATTATTTGGCCATTATTAAACACATTCAATAACGTTAAAATGTAAAGAAACTTGTACTAACCTCATCAATAAGAAGTCTCCGTCGCCAGCATCATCCTTGGGGTCCGTTGCCAACATTAGAAATAGCCACAACATTTCAATATCATTAACATAACACTGAACCCCTTAATCACCTTATCGGGTACTAACCTGAAAGGTAATTAAGGGGTGAAGCCATCCTGCAATGCCTACAACAGTTATGCATAACATCCTCAGTGAAATAAAAACCAATTGCCTAACCAAATTCCATTTAATCATTCAATCTGTAGGCTCACATGCCTCATAAAACATTGCATTTACAGTGTATACATGTAGCATAACATGTAAACTGCATGTACACGCTGCAAATCAATGTTAACAATACAATAATGCCACTCAAATCGCCATACATCACAAGAAGTATATTATTTAATACAATAAACTCACCATCAATGAATTACTACACATCAATTACATCCCTAAACAATTAAAATACCATCCATACCAATTACACAATGAACTAAAGCTATCCTAACAGAGAACAACTTCAAAACATAGTCAAAAGTACACCAACAATTACAATATAATAAAGCAAGGCTTTCCATATCCTACTGTACGGCCTGGAAGCCCAAAACTTACATCTGTCTAAAAATAAAATACATTTAGCACACATCAATGCATAGCCACAATGATTAACAATACAGAATTAGAAGCTTTAACAACACTATCATTTCTTACCCTGTATATATATCTGTACACATACATACAGACATACATACAGTGGGAAGAAATGATATGCATTGTAAAAAATGAAAACATGAAAAAGCAACACAAAAAACAGTTACATTAAGTACATTTCTTTATTTAACTTACCATTACTTGCCCCCACCGACTCCCGTTGATCAGCTTACTCACGAACCAATCCACGACACCATCCACGACACCATCCAGGAACAAATCCACGACACAATCCAGGAACAAATCCACGAACCAAACCAGGAACCAATCCAAGAACAAGTGCAGGAACCAATCCAGGAAGCAAGCCACGAAGAAATCCAAGAAACAATCCACGACACGATCCAGGAACAGGAACCCATAAAAGAAAAAAAACATAACAAATTAAACATTAAAATAATAAAACATGACAATCAAGGGTTGTACTAGTTTTATTCTTAGTGAATCTGTATTACAATACCTTGTTCCGGGGTCTTCTTGACGTCCGGTGCCACGCCCTGGTCTTCAATCTTCAGGAGGAGGTCCGTCCTCCTCGGCATCTGCCTTCAAAATGAGACGACATAGGCTTTTATAGGCCTATGACGTCACATTTGTCGTCATATGGTTCCCACGGCCCTGATTGGGCCGTGAAAACCATGTGTTTTGGCCGATGTAAAAAAATTGATGACGTCACTTAAAGGCAATGCCAGCACAGCCAATCAGAATGGCTTTGCTGCTATTGCCTTTAAGAAAACGTCATGAAATGACACATGGCCGGACTCACATGGTAAGCCAGCCAATCAGAGCGTGGGAACTCCATCCCTACTCTGATTGGTTCAAGTACCATGTGAGTCCGGCCATGTGTCATTTCATGACGTTTTCTTAAAGGCAATAGCAGCAAAGCCATTCTGATTGGCTGTGCTGGCATTGCCTTTAAGTGACGTCATCAATTTTTTTACATCGGCCAAAACACATGGTTTTGACGGCCCAATCAGGGCCGTGGGAACCATATGACGACAAATGTGACGTCATAGGCCTATAAAAGCCTATGTCGTCTCATTTTGAAGGCAGATGCCGAGGAGGACGGACCTCCTCCTGAAGATTGAAGACCAGGGCGTGGCACCGGACGTCAAGAAGACCCCGGAACAAGGTATTGTAATACAGATTCACTAAGAATAAAACTAGTACAACCCTTGATTGTCATGTTTTATTATTTTAATGTTTAATTTGTTATGTTTTTTTTCTTTTATGGGTTCCTGTTCCTGGATCGTGTCGTGGATTGTTTCTTGGATTTCTTCGTGGCTTGCTTCCTGGATTGGTTCCTGCACTTGTTCTTGGATTGGTTCCTGGTTTGGTTCGTGGATTTGTTCCTGGATTGTGTCGTGGATTTGTTCCTGGATGGTGTCGTGGATGGTGTCGTGGATTGGTTCGTGAGTAAGCTGATCAACGGGAGTCGGTGGGGGCAAGTAATGGTAAGTTAAATAAAGAAATGTACTTAATGTAACTGTTTTTTGTGTTGCTTTTTCATGTTTTCATTTTTTACAATGCATATCATTTCTTCCCACTGTATGTATGTCTGTATGTATGTGTACAGATATATATACAGGGTAAGAAATGATAGTGTTGTTAAAGCTTCTAATTCTGTATTGTTAATCATTGTGGCTATGCATTGATGTGTGCTAAATGTATTTTATTTTTAGACAGATGTAAGTTTTGGGCTTCCAGGCCGTACAGTAGGATATGGAAAGCCTTGCTTTATTATATTGTAATTGTTGGTGTACTTTTGACTATGTTTTGAAGTTGTTCTCTGTTAGGATAGCTTTAGTTCATTGTGTAATTGGTATGGATGGTATTTTAATTGTTTAGGGATGTAATTGATGTGTAGTAATTCATTGATGGTGAGTTTATTGTATTAAATAATATACTTCTTGTGATGTATGGCGATTTGAGTGGCATTATTGTATTGTTAACATTGATTTGCAGCGTGTACATGCAGTTTACATGTTATGCTACATGTATACACTGTAAATGCAATGTTTTATGAGGCATGTGAGCCTACAGATTGAATGATTAAATGGAATTTGGTTAGGCAATTGGTTTTTATTTCACTGAGGATGTTATGCATAACTGTTGTAGGCATTGCAGGATGGCTTCACCCCTTAATTACCTTTCAGGTTAGTACCCGATAAGGTGATTAAGGGGTTCAGTGTTATGTTAATGATATTGAAATGTTGTGGCTATTTCTAATGTTGGCAACGGACCCCAAGGATGATGCTGGCGACAGAGACTTCTTATTGATGAGGTTAGTACAAGTTTCTTTACATTTTAACGTTATTGAATGTGTTTAATAATGGCCAAATAATGTATTATCCCTATGTGGATAATAGTTATTTGGCACATTATTGTACTGTATGTGCTGGGGGGAGGGGGTATTAGGCCCAAGGGTATTTGGTAGGACTCCCCTGTGGGTATTGGGTGAGGGTGGTTGGGGGGCTTTGTGGGGGAGGGTATGTGGGTGATGGTGGCTTAACCCCTTAATAACTGTAGCGGTTAATAACCGCTATGGTGATTAAGGGGTTAGGGGACATTAATTTGGATGTTGTAATTCTTGTGTTTGTTTTGCAGAAGCGGATGGGGCATGGGCAGGATGACGATGAGGATGGCCTTCATCGTGGCAGTGGGACATGGGTGAGTGCTATATGTATTTAAAGTCTTTATTGTTGTGTATGTATTGTAAATGGACAACTGCACTATTATCCATTTGTGGATAATAGTCATTCTGCCCATTACTATACTGTATGTTAGGGGGGTATAGGTGTTGTTGGGTATATATATATATATATATATATATATATATATATATATATATAATTATTTAATTATTTATTTAATTCGTTATTGTGGGGCTGGGGTGTGTTTTTTTTTATTATTGTGGGTAGTGGGGGTGTGTGAAGGGGGCATTAGCCCCAACGGTGGTTGTTTAGGGCTTGCGGGTGGGTAGCGGGAGGCCTTAACCCCTTCAGGACCGTAGCGGTATTAACCGCTACGGTCGTGAAGGGGTTAAGTGCCCCCGCATCCCCCCCGCAAGTCCTAAACTCACACCCAGGGCCAAATACCCCCCTCACCCATCCCCGCTACCCACAATAACGCTGGCACGGTGGGTTAACCCCTTCATTGCCTTAGCGGTTAGCCGCTAAGGTAATGAAGTGGCTTTTAAATGCCTTTTTCCTGCCTCGGATGCATGCCGGGGGGCTCCGGTGCGGGTATCAGCTCCGGAGACCCCCGGCATCAATCACAGGCAGGAAAAAGGGCTGATTTTTCCTAAGTGTCGCCCTTGCCGATGCTTCTCCTTCAGCAAGTTGCCAACTTTAGTTGGCGGGCTGGATTGGCCATAAAATCTCCAATCTGGCCTGCCGATCAGCACCAAAAAACTGATCGGGGCTTACTGAATTCAGGCGGGAAAAAAAAGTCCCGATAAGTGGCTTATCGGCAGCCGGGTGGCGAAATTTTTTTTTTCGGAAGAAAAGTTGCCGATAATTCCCACTTATCGGGGCTTACTGAATCAGGAGGGCAAAAAACAGCTATAAAATGCCGAAAAAGCCTTATCGGGGCTTACTGCATGAGGCCCTTGATCTGCCCCATAGTGAGTACAGAGCTTTTCAAACCTAGTATAGGCTTCATGAGCCTAAACATTTTATAGGTGGAAAGGGTGTTAGACACTGTCCATCTTTCTTCCATTAGGCTTACAAGTTCCTGCGGTGTGCAGAATGTGCACAGCCTGCTCACTCCGTGGCATTGCTATACTCTTGTTATTTAAGTTCATACAAAAGCATGGCTCTGCCGTGATGGGAACCTGAGCCCGTAGCACTGCACGGGAATCTCCTTTTCACCTGAATGCAGGAGGGCGTTATAAAAATGGGCAATCCTGTGAAGAGGGCCTAAATATATTGTGTGTGCAAACAAGTGAATTGGTTTCTTCAACAATGAATACGTCTTTCTAAAGGAAGACCGATCCATATAGTATGTGTATGCATTGGTCTTGTTTTAAAAAGATTCATTCAATGTTGAAGAAACATTTTGACTTGTTTGTACCCTGTGCACAATGAATATTTTCCTTCTCTTCGGGTCTCCTGAAATTCATGCTTACCAGCGGGGGATTATGTTCATCTGTGTGACCAACTATGGCGGGGGTAGCCAACCTTTTTTTTCAGGTGTGCCAATAAATGGTAACAATTTTTCCCCCTCACCCCCCCCCCCCTCACTCAATTCCCCCTTCTCTTCCCCCCCCCCCTATCATTCTCCTCACTCCATTTCCTCCTCCCCTCCCCCCCATCTTCTCGCTCACTCGGTCCCTCCATCATTCTCCTCCCTTAATTCCGGTCCTGTGGCGGAGGGGACCTGGATCCCCCACGGGTGGATGCGAAAGCTACGCCCAACTTCTGGCACTGGGTGGGGAGGGGGGGGGGGGAGATGGGCCATTCCACATGCCATGGTGGCTCGCAGTCACAAGGATGCCAACCCTGAACTACAGCTTCATAATTATTTTACACACATAAAATGACCTGTAGCTTTTGGGACTGACTATCAGATTTATTGTCAGAAGTGATGAATGATTGCCAATACCTGCAGCGTAAATGTTAAAAATACTCGTTCAATTAGTGTTAATCGCATACATTCAGCATATTAAACATGACACTGCCATTCGTTCCTTTTGGTCTTACATAGGACTGACCCTTAAAATACAGGCACTGGACAATCTGCCCTGACTGTCTACCACATTGTCTGTCAATCACTAACTTAGATTGTAAGCTCCCTGGGGCAGGAATTTCCTTTCCTGTTGCCTGGTTTTATGTGTGTTGCACTTATTGTGTTATAATTCCCTGCACTGTGTTGTCTCAGCCGTGCTGGTGCAATATAGATACAAATATATACATCCATCCAAATGCCTGACCAGCCCAATAAGCTGAGGTTCTGTTTGGATACCCGCCCCTTGCCCTCCTCCTACTGTATAAACTACTTGCCAGCTACTAGCAGCCTCTGCATATGAGCCCACGGTACACGTAACACCCCCTCCTATCTCTCCCCAGGCACAGCTTGGCGGTGCTGCTGATTCCTGGCGCCTGTGGGAAGAGTGAACTGTGAAATCCTAGCACCTCCATCCCCCCACCCCCTCCAGCTTCCTTCCCAACCTTCCCCCAACCCCCCCTGGTTTGTGTTGGCAGGTAACCTCAGGCCTATGATTTTACTGGCTCACAGATTGTGGCCGGTGCGATGAAAAGCTTTTCTGTCCCGGCCATAGCGAGAAGCCGCAGGCTGCTCTGCGAACACAAGTCTGCTTTTCTTGTGCATCCTGAATGAAACGCTTCAGAGAGGGGGGATTTACACCCCCTGATACTGCATTACTTGATGGCAAAGGGCACAAGGGCATAGCCGTAGAATAAACACGGATATACACTCGTTGGTTGAATTGACTTTAAAAAAATATATATAATAATGGGAATACTGTGCTTTACGACAGAGGAGCATAGAAATAGTCCCAAGCTCGCTAGTCTCCATGTTAAAATGTTTAGTGTGTGTGTGTGTATATATACAAGTATATATAATACATTTAAACACTTTAAAGCTTGCAAAATGTTGAAGTGTATAATACTTTCGCATCTGTGCCATGTTGTACCATATATTATAGGTGTGAGTTGTAGGGTGAACAAAATTGCACAGCTGCCTGCGCAACTACAATGAAATGACCAGGAGAAAAATGGTCTGAGAGTCGCTGGAAGACCCTTCGCAGGCTGCATTCGACCCGCAGGTCGCCAGCTGCAGAGCCCGGTCTTGGTGGCTCCCGGAGTTCAACCGTGGTGCTTCCATTTCCCAATCTGGGGGGTCAATAATATGGCGGCCAAGTTGGCGTTTTGCAAAAAAAAAAAAATTACCCATGGTTTACGGTTCAGCGGTAGAAAATCGCGACATGATCTCTTGATGACGTAGCAATGATGGGTAGAACACGTCATATTTTGGCGACTGCTGTCTGAGGGGGAAAAAAATATATACTTTTATATATATATATATGTATATATATCTTTTTTAAATTCGCAACTTATGCTTGCAATAGTTAATATGGACTTGTGTCGTGTTGTGGATGAGGTTTTCTGCATGTTCCCTCCCTATAATGTAAAACTACCAACTTTGAAAAGGGGCAAGGGAAGTAGGTGAGTGGGAGCAATAATACCCTGCTAAAACTTAATTTCTAGATTGATAATTAAGAGTTTATTTATCGCCTCATTTTAATGTATGTAACATATCGCTCCAAATACCATTAGTTTCCCCTACATGGGACTTCACATTCATATGAAAAGTTTGGATACTTATGCTGCGCTTAAAGTGCCAGTGACGGGACGCTTCGGTGACATCAGGCTGTGGTCGCTGGAAAAATCAAATTGAGATGACTTCCAGCGATCGCGACCAAGCCATCGCGATTTACTATAAGCGCACCCGACGGCGGCAATGCATTTGCTTTGACGTCTCTGTCGCCATCACCGGCACTATAAGCTCAGCCTAAGGCATCTGATGTAAAACTGCTTTGAGTTTGCTGTGTTAAGGTCCAGTTCCACTTAGATTTTTTTTATGTAATGTATGTTTTTAATATACGTGTGCAGCATAGCACTAATTCCAAGCAATTCCTATGTAAATTGCTGTAACCTGCGCAGCTTACCATCACGCACAAAAAGCATTCTGTGTTTAATAGCTACAGGATCCCAAAACATGTAGGGTACCTGCTAAATACGTATAGTTGGAGGTGTGCATGCGTATTTGTAGCCCGCTTACTGAGACTACTAGGTCACCTAATTTAAGGGTTAATGCAGGATGACTCTGCAGAAATTAAGCCCCAACCCACATATCCAGGGTGATGGTGACATCACTGGGATATATATATATATATATATATATATATATATATATATATATATATATATATATATATATATATATATATATATATATATATATATATATATATATATATATATATATATATAGTGCTACTCCCTCACATTAGATTTCTGGACATTTTTTAAGACACAGTTTTGGACATTTGTTCCTCTATTTTTTATCCACATATATATTGTTATATTGTCATGCTATTTCTGTATTTGTGTCATTTGTACCATCAGTAACCAACCTTTACTGTTTTGTCTTTATTACATTTTCCCCACATTTTTTAACAGCTACAGTACATGGGATTGCGCTTTTTCTTCCTCTATTTCAATATATATATATATATATATATAAAAGGCGGGGTTGCAGACCTGCCTAAGACATGCAGATGAGCATACAGTTATATTTGCATATATATATATATATATATATATATATATATATATATATGCAAATATAACTGTATGCTCATCTGCATGTCTTAGGCAGGTCTGCAACCCCGCCTTTTATATATATATATATATTGAAATAGAGGAAGAAAAAGCGCAATCCCATGTACTGTAGCTGTTAAAAAATGTGGGGAAAATGTAATAAAGACAAAACAGTAAAGGTTGGTTACTGATGGTACAAATGACACAAATACAGAAATAGCATGACAATATAACAATATATATGTGGATAAAAAATAGAGGAACAAATGTCCAAAACTGTGTCTTAAAAAATGTCCAGAAATCTAATGTGAGGGAGTAGCACTCGATTGAATAAAGCACTTATTTGCCCGACATGGATGATGATTGATGCAACAGTGGGGAGTAGAGTGACTCTGATGTATATCAAATGGGAAGGTGGAAATAGCCGTGACAAGCTGTGGGATGTTTCCTATATATAGGATCCAGGGAAAGGCAGAGGGGGGTAAGGGAACGGTCTAACCAGGTAAGTGTAAACGCGATGAACCCCAAGGGGTATCGGCGTCCCTCCGTCAGCTGCGCCTGCAAATCCGCGACGAAAGTATACCGTATTGCTGATCCGGGTAACACTAGAGACTCAGTCCTGTCTCCTATATACCCCCCTCACGATAGCAAGATTCCTCCAAACAAAGGTTGATGCAGCAGGTAGATCAATACTGCTGTACTGTTGTGTTGAATCCCACCACACATAAGCTGACACCTTCCTCTCAGATGCCGGTGTGATTCAGACTGCTGTTCACCAATTCTCACTCCTCACTCCTCTCACGTTACTCGTCTCTCCTCTCACAATCAGCTGGTGGACACCAGTGACGTAACCTACGCGTTTCGTCAGCTGTTGCGCCGACTTCTACAGGGGTGTAGTTCATCTAATGTAAGGGTTAATGCAGGGTGACCGCAGAAAGTAAGCCCCACCCCACATATCCAGGGTGATGGTGACATCACTGGGATATATATATATATTCCCAGAATCCCTTGTGCAGTGTATGCTGGGTGATAATGGTGAAAGGCAGGGTTGCAGACCTGTCTAATTCATGCAAATGATCATACAGTAATATTTCCATGTGCTATCTATATATATAAATTTGAAAATCTTGGTTGTGAGTGTCTGGAGACCATTTGATTGGTCCGTCGGTCCACCCGCCCTCCCACGGCTCTCATTGGCCGGTCTACTCTAAGCCACTGTTCCACTCACACACCACACTCTCACCCGTGTGGACTGCTCACACCCCAGAAGCTTCCTCATACTGTGTGAGCCCTGAGATTTGTGAGCCTACCCTGTGGATTACATCCGTAACAAACACACACACCCCTGGAGACGCTGACCACGACACCAAAAGTAAGTACAACACTCCCCCCCTCTCACCCCTCCGGACTTGCCCCCCCCCCCCCCCACTATCACCCCTCAGGCCCGCCTCAGCAGCTGTCCGCCCCAGCTCTGTTTTTGATCCAGCCAGCTCCGTTTTTGCCCCACCCCCCCAGCTCTGTTTTTGACCCCCCCCAGCTCCGTTTTTGACCCCCCACAAACACACACAGTGACACACACACAGTGACAGACACTGATACACACAGTGACACACACTGACACCCCCCCTTCCGCCCCTGCCTTTCCCCCCCGCCCCTGCCTTTCCCCCCCGACCCTGCCTTTCCCCCCCGACCCTGCCTCCCCCCCTCCCACTCCTTCCCTCCCCCCCCACCCCTGCCTTTCCCCCCTGCCCCTGCCTTTCCACCCCGCTCCTGCCTCCCCCCCCCAACCTCTGCCTTTCCCCCCTCCCCACCCATGCCTTCCCTGCCCCTGTCTTCCCTCCCGCCCCTGCCTTCCCCTCGCCCTGCCTTCCCCCCCACCCCTGCCTTCCCCCCCCTGAACCTGCCTTCCCCCCCGTACCTGCCTTTCCCCCCCCTGCACCTGCCTTCCCGCCCCTGCCTTTCACCCACCCGCCGCCCCTAACCCACTCGCCTCCCGCCCCTACCTTTCACCCACCCGACGCCTGCCCTCCTGTCTCTGCCTTTCACCCACCCGACGCCCGCCCTCCCCTGCCTTTCACCCACCCGACGCCCGCCCTCCCCTGCTTTTCACCCACCACCCACCCACCCCTGCCTTTCACCCACCCCTGCCTTTCACCCGCCACCCGCCCGCCCCTGCTTTTTACCCAAAACTGCCTTTCACCCACGTGCCCTCCCGCCCCTGCCTTTCACCCATGTGCCCTCCCGCCCCTGCCTTTCACCCACCCGCCTCTGCCTTTCACACACTCGCTGCCCGCACTCCCGCCGCCCTCCCGCCTTTCACCCGCCGCCCGCACTCCCGCTGCCTTCCCCTTTCACCCACCCGCCGCCTCACACCCCTGCACCCCACAGCCGCCGCCCGCACTCAGACACCTGCCGCCTCTCACCCACCCGCCACACTCAACACACACCCACGGCCTCTCACCCACCCGACACACTCGACACACACCTGCCACCTCCCACCCCTACGCACCGACATCACTGACCAGCCGCTGCACGCACTCACCAGACACCCGCCGCCTCACACCCGCTCTCACCCTAGCAGGACACACACCTCACATTTTTACATCACTTATGTCACCAAAATATACATTGTACTGTGGTGTGTTTACAATAAACCATTTTTAAACAACATCGTATTACATTTTCTTCCATGTTTCTTTTCAACATCATTATACAACCTTTCCACCAAATAGTCAACCTATTGTTCCCCTATTTATAACATACTACCTTTTACGGATTTACATCCCGGGCATCGCCGGGTATATCAGCTAGTATATATATATAAATTATTTATATATGAATGAAGTTCAGGAACGCAGGTTTCTGGGAGATGTAGAAAGAGCCTCACTGTAAATAGTTTGTAAGAGAACTGTCACTTTATTGTTTTGGTAGTTGGGGAATGTGCCCCTCTTAGAGAGAGAGCCATGATATGGGGCCGAGGCTGGTTCTCTGCTATAAAGCGAGGGGAAGTGCAATGTGCTCAAGAGGAAGTACCTCAAACATGGTTTCCTGAGTACTAGATGGGAGCTGCTTTAGCAACAGGTCCACAAGCACACCAGATACAATAGGTAGGGACTAGGAGGGTCATGCGCAGGGTGATGGGACGCTGGTCCCGGGGAGAGGGTGCACCCCCGCCAAAGGGTCCTGGTGGGAGTAGGAGAACTCCTCCGCTACACAAGGGATTGCCAGACACGTGCCATAGAAATGGTAACAAGCAAAGTCTCCCTTTTGGGATGCTATGCGGGCACCCAAAAAGTGTGCATGATGTAAGGTCATGGTGTGCATGATGTAAGGTCATGGTGTGCATGAGGTCATGTCATAGTGTGCATGATGTCATGTCATGGTGTGCATGAGGTCATGTCATGGTGTGCATGATGTCATGTCATGGTGTACATGAGGTCATGTCATGGTGTGCATGATGTCATGTCATGGTGTGCATGAGGTCATGTCATGGTGCGCATGAGGTCATGTCATGGTGCGCATGATGTCATGTCATGGTGCGCATGATGTCATGTCATGGTGCGCATGATGTCATGTCATGGTGCGCATGATGTCATGTCATGGTGCGCATGATGTCATGTCATGGTGTGCATGAGGTCATGTCATGGTGTGCATGAAGTGTAAATAAAGACATGTTTGAAAGAAAAAAGTTCTTGGCGCCCATCTTGTAACATCGCAGCTCACACGCTCCCAGCCTGCACGAAGTCCATCACCCTGAGAAGGTATGAAGAGCGACTAAGCGCCACTGTACATACACTGCACGGTGTAGCACTCCCCTAAGCCCAGTAAGGAGGTGTTACATATTTATTTGTGGGGTGGGGTCTCTGTAGTTGTATTTTATACTAAAGAATTGTAGATCAATTATAGGTTGTGATGCCTTAAGGCAGGGGTACTGTTCCTTCGGCATCGGTGGCGTCTTGTGACGTCACATTGCCATTTGACTGCGTTGTCATGGCGACGCGGCGTTGGAGAGAAGGTAAGAGACATACAGGGGCCGTGCGCGCGCTCCACTGGCATTTTATTTAAATGTTGGGGGGAAGAGCGCGGGGCCTCTAAGTGCCGCTCTCCCCCCAGAAAATGTTACCCCCTAGTTTGCGCACCCCTGCCTTAATACAGGGGTGCTCAACTCCAGTCCTTCATGCCTCCCTCAACAGGATATCCCTGCTTCAGCGCAGGTGCCTCAGTCTTTGACTGAGACTGTGAGCCACCTGTGCTGAGGCAGGGATATCCTGAAAACCGGACCTGTTGGGGGGTCTTGAGGACTGAAGTTGAACACCCCTGTCTTAAGGGACCAACAAGATCATTCTTCAAAGTGCGTTCACAGCTTTTATGTCATAATTATTGTTGGTTCGTTAAAATGCATCGCGACCTATAACCTTTCAGAATACCAAACAACGCAAGATTTTTAAGGTAAGACTTCAAAGCCCAACTCTGAGCGTCATAACAAAAAAGGGTGTGGTGTATGCAGGACGCATTGCATTGCAAGCACCTCTGGCAAGGAAGTAGTTAAGTGCTTATAGAGAATAGAGCTGCTACAGCAATTAAGTGTCGCAGGGATGTAAAAATAAATAATAATAAAAATACACATCTAGGGTTTATTGCAGCTTGAAGGTTCTTCAGATAATACCACGTTGCGCAGTGTAGAAAATACAGGGCGGGTGCAGGCATTTCCGCAAGACACTGTATACCGTGCACCATACAGTATAAACCTGAACCGAGAACTCCAGGGCAAAACAAACCCCTTCTATTTCACAGGGAAGGCACCCTCGCCCTTTTCAGGGCGTGCAAAAAAGAAATAGAAACTTTTGCACAGTGTCAGGCCGTTGATTAGTAATTTGGCATTGAATGTAGAAAAAAAAAGTCAATGTTCCTGCTTGTGTGCAACATTTTATGCGGGGGCAATCCGCCCTCCGGTTTTCAGTGACACGGTGCTGATTTGCATATCATTACCCAGAATCCCTTGCTGCAGCGGAAGCACTGTATGCTAATACATAATGGAGAAAAAGCCGGGTGGCGGACCTGTCTGAGACGCGAATGTGCTCACCAGGGGTATTATTTGCAGGCCTGTTTTAGAAAACCTCCAAAAACAATCTTTGGTGCGTTCCGAAAAGTAGGGAGATGAGCAGAAATGCAATCGCGTGCTTAAAACAACCTGCAGTGGGAGTCGGGTTTTGCAGGAACTCACCAACGTCGTGTTAAATGTGACGTGTGTAAAGTTCGCAACATTTTAACGTACAGAACACACGCAGGCGACCCAACACTGGCTACGTGCGTGACCCGCTTGGCACGGAGGAGCGCCCTTGTCTTACACCGGGAGTCATCAGACTGTGGAATTTGCACCCATAAAAAGCAGTGGCCGCAAAGTCAGTAAGTGAATGCAAGATGAAATCGGATAAGCTCCTTGAGGAAAGCCGTGTTGTTACTGCAGTCTCTGGGTTGCGTTACCATTCTCAATCAATACATTATTATTTCTCTGTGCAAGGGGATCCTTTGCTGTGGGCTGATATTGTTTCAGGCTGCCTAATGATCATCCATATTCGAGGTCAGGGGGGCTGGGTTTTTTTCCGCTCTGTGTTGATTGGCCGCGGTACAACATTTCTCCGGACTAACATAACATTTGAAGGCATTTCTTTCATAAAACTATTTCAAGGTAATTTTTTTTTTTGAGGGGGTGGTGGGGGGGATTTGCGTGCAGGCTGGGAATGACAGAATGACAGATGAATAACGCCTCACGGCAGCCGGGATACAAATTCAACATGGCAGACCTGGCAAGGGTTGTACAAACCGCGGTTAATCCCTGCGACCACGAAATACCCTTATTCGATGCAGCAAGAAGTGGGGACAACATGCAGTTAACGATGCATTATGTGAAGAGTGTTGATAAATACCTTGGTATTTTTCAGCTGTCACATGCGGATTGTGTAGAAGAAGAAAAAACCCTTTTAATATCAGACAGATTTTCTACATGTAGAAAGAACGAAAACTTTTTTTTAATTACATTTTTTAAATTTTTTTAAATGTTTGTTTTTCTGCTCCTGGACTTTGACTACTGAACAGAGTTTGACCAAACTTCTAAAAAAATGATTCAGACTTGGACAGATTTTGAACCTGTCACGTTTCATACAGATCACAGTATTTCCAAATGTGTAAAGCTTGGCGTGCAGCTAGGACAGGACAACCAGCCTGCAGTCTAAACCCCAGGAGGGCCAAGCCTAATTTTTAGCCAAACATATATATATATATAATTTTCTCTAAATCTATGTATATTTTTGCATTAAGTGCGCGGTTACAATCTGATTAAATAAAATGTTCTAAATAAAACCTCTCCAAGTTGCTGTGGGTAGAAATTGCAGTTACATGCAGAAAGCGTGTCGTCATGATGTGCCGATGTATGGGAAATTAGGATACCATGTGTTCTGCTCTGCTGCTGATTAGCTGAAGGTTCCGAGTTACAACCAGTAGGAAACGGACACTACACCATTTTGTCTGTTCCGCGGTAACAGGAGAAAATACATTGCCTTAACCTAAAGGAGCAGTAAACAGTAGTTTCATGGGTTAAATGGAGCTGCTTGACACTTCAAATAAAAATGAATATGTAACTGAAACCGCATTCACCAATATGTATTTGTAGAGTGGAAATATACGACTGGTGCTCAAAGGGTTAATATATGATATTACACTTCAAATAAAAAAAAGTGTTTTAACGCTGATCGCCATTTTCTTTTTGCAGTTTTTTTTTCCCACACACAGCGATCTCTTCTTGCCCTTTCCAACATTGATTTTATTTTTGAAATCTGATGCTCGGAGTTACATGAGTTTGAAATATTAAGTGTTTCGTTAAGTTAAAATGGAGCTCTCCCCCAGAGCCCAGTTCAGTCGAAAGGTTACCATGGTAACCTCAGAAGGTTACATAGTTACATAGTAAATGAGGTTGAAAAAAGACGTACGTCCATCAAGTTCAACCTATGCTAAATTTAGACAACAGATACTTTATCCTATATCTATACTTACTTATTGATCCAGAGGAAGGCAAACAAAAAACCTCATTAAGGGGAAAAATTAATTCCTTCCTGACTCCAAGAATTGGCAATCGGATTAATCCCTGGATCAACATCCTTTCCGTGTATACTTATTTGGTATATCCCTGTATACCTTTCCCATCTAAAAAGATGTCCAACCTTTTTTTGAACAAATCTATTATATCTGCCATTACAGTCTCCATGGGTAATGAATTCCACATTTTAACTGCCCTTACTGTAAAACACAAATGTATTTTTTTCATATATTTATTATCTAAGAGCAGGGCATGCTTATGTGGCAAGATGTTAACATTATATGAATTAAGCTGTCAGGGTGGATTGCAGTTTTAAACTAATTTCATTAACTTTTTTTTAAATTTCCATTGTGTAAAAAAAATAATAATAATATTTGGGTGCTTTTTACAGTCTTTAACGAATAAGTTTAGTAAGTAAGTCTTTTTTGTGATAAGACTTTGCCAGACATCAAAATAATAATCTTAGCGCTGACGCTCATGCTCTCCTGCTCAAGCAGGAGATTTTTCTTGTCCCTGCATGAGCGCCAGCGAGCGCGCTTGTGTGCCGGGTGGGAGGCGGAGCGGGAGGCGGGGCTAGCGCATCACGGCTCTGACGTCACGGACTGCCATTGGCTTCTGGCAGTCACATGACCGGCCCTGCGCTTCCCTCAGCGGGAAATCTAAAATTGGTCTGTCGGCTGAAATTCCACACGCCTCCGGAAGTGTGCGGAAGCGCCGTCTAAAGCCGCGCTGATAGGGATAATATTTCCCCTCAGCACAGCTCAGCGCGCCTCAGCACAGTCTTTTTGACCATGTCCGAGGCCTTAGAATTGACAGATAAGTAGCTAATCTGCTTCAACCCAGTGTTTCCGACAAGGAGATAAAAATAAGTATGTATCTTGTTGTAGCACTGTCGCTCCCCCCCTCCCAGTGGGAGATGCAGAGTTTCTGCTACCTGTGTGTGGTGCGGATACCTGTTAGGGTCAGGAGAGCTGAGTTGGATCTGCGGTGGTATGGAGATCAGGACAGGCTTAGGTTCTTTCTCTGTAGTTCTTCTCTTGGTGTTAGCGCCTCCAGCCATAGTGGGCGCCAGGGTATCAAGAGATCAGCCCCCACTATTGCACATGTCTCCCTCCTACCCAGGGACTGATACTTAGACAGGAGTATAATGAACAAGGGTCTTTATTGCATGGCATGCACTCACTGCAGATCTTCCTCACAGTGATGCAGAGTCTCAGAGGTCCCAGGCCTCTGGATGGTGATTGCCCCTGATCTTACAGGGCATCTGTGGCTGAATCAGATGTTCCCCCAGCCCAAAGGCTGGGGGTGAGCACGCTCATCCCACCATGGGAGAGACTCACAGCTCCACTGCTCTCTCTTCCACCTGCAGAGCAGGACCAGGACTAACTAAATTTGCCACTCCCTCCTAGGAGGAACAAGAAGAGGCGGGCTCATGGTCTATACCTATACCAGATAGGCTTACACAGACCATGAGTCACCACCTTACTTCTGTCACTCATAAGAGGGGCATGAGGGGGGGGTCAACAAGCCCACAGATTAACCCCTTACAGCCTGCAGCTAGCAGGACTTACATAACAGGGTGGGGAAAGATAGGCAGAAAGACATACCCTGTTACATTGTGATAAATTACCTTAAGTAATTGAATCTTTCCAAGAAAGCTAATTAAAATAAAACAACGCTTGACCTTCCCAAACACTAAATAGAACTTCCCTTTAAAAATTCTGATGGCTCAATACAAAACAGAGCAGTGTTTTTGTCTCTTATTGCAATCTAGAGAAACTGCAACACAATCAGGGGGTAGGGGAGCCGATAATGGAGATTCAAGGATTTTGGATCCAAAAAATGTCAATGGAAACATTTGGATTTGACCTGCTTGGCTGCTACATAGGGTCCTGCAACACATTGCATAACACATGAAGGATCGGCCAGTAACATCTCATCGGGATATTTATTTCTTTTAAAAACTATGCAGCAGAAAAAAATGTTTTATAAAACGGCCCGTTCTTATAATTATTGCATTTATTTTTATGATATACAACAAATTGAAGGAAAAAAAAGGCACTTTAAGTACATTTTTTTAATATAAAAACTAAAAAGGCATACATCTGCCTTCATTAGACAGTAATACCTTCATATATATGTAGCCATGCATAATAATGACTGCGTACATCTTCCCTGTTGGCAGTAAGTCCCGGTAAATACAGGCCTGCCAACAGAAGTTATGGAGGTTTTCCCTCACACCCTTGTGTGGTGCCCTGTGTAAGGATGGGAGTGGCTGTATGCTCTGAGTCCCTGGATAGTGACCTCAGAGATGCGCCTGCCCCCTGGAGTATAAAGGGCACAACACTGACAGTTAGTGTTGTTGTTGGTTGAGAAATAGTAACCAGAAGGTACAAGGTTGGAGAATCACTTTTGTGACCCTAGTGCAGTAACTAGCGGTAGCAAAGTGATCGACTAAGTTTTGTCTACGCCATACTGTGTCCAGGGACCTGGCACAGCGGTGATCTCCCTAGGAGAGAGGGAATCCCACTTCAATACGGGAGGGCGTACCTGGCAAAGGGACAGCACGGAGAGATGTGCGGCTAGAGCCGGCAGCTGCATGGGGCAGTCTGCTACATCCCTGTATTCAATAAAGATGTCCTTGAGAAAAAGAACCCCACTGTGTGAGTGTGAGATTACTCAACAGTGGATGGCACCAAGAAGGAGTTCCTCACCAGGACCATCTCCCTGCGGAAGCACAGATCCTGATGAGGTGGAGGCGCTGCACATGATGTAAGTTGGACTCGTACCCACTACCTCAGCTACCTGTCCTGATGACATCCCCTAATAACACCAAGCGGGAGACTCAAGAGTCCTGTTACTTGCAGGTGCACCACCACACACGCCTTGTAATGGGAAACTGGTTAGACTACACGGGCCAATATGAGATTGGGTGGGTCAGGCCAGAGGGAGCACCCGTTACATATACATTATCTGATTATTATGAAGATTGGAAAGAAGTTTGAACAAAATATGCTAAATATTCTATGTGTGTGTATATATATATATATATATATATATATATATATATATATATATATCTACTATATATTTGTGAAATCACTGTATGTCTGCGTCCCAAGGGTCAATCGCATTGGACCTTGGCCCTGTCACTCCGGCTCAGGCCATGCCCACCCCCGCACAACTCTCATTGGCCTACGTCCAACACCAATGCCACACTGTCCCACCCCTCACTGACTCTCATTGGCCTGCGTCCAATGCCCGCCCCCGCACACCTCTCATTGGCCTGCGTCCCACCCCTCACTGACTCTCATTGGCCTGCGTCCAATGCCCGCCCCCGCACACCTCTCATTGGCCTGCGTCCCACCCCTCACTGACTCTCATTGGCCTGCGTCCAATGCCCGCCCCCGCACACCTCTCATTGGCCTGCGTCCAACACCAATGCCCTAATACAGTGTTTCCCAAACTGTGCGCCGCGGCGCCCTGGTGCGCCGCGGCTTGGCTAGAGGGGAGGGGCGCCGCCAGCAGCGGGAATCAAGGGCTGCTAGCTCATTTAAAAAAAAAAAAAAAAACCTCTGAGGGGAAGCAGAGGAGCGGTCACGTGACCGCTCCCATCCAATGGGACTGCAGCCTGCCCGGCATTGCAACTTCAGTGCCCGGCATTGCAACTACAAAGACAGCAGTGTGTGTGTGTGTGTGTGTGTGTGTGTGTGTGTGTGTGTGTGTGTGTGTGTGTGTGTGTGTGTGTGTGTGTGTGTGTGTGTGTATGTATGTAGCCAGGTCCTCCTCGCGCACTCGCGCCCTCCCTTGTCCCCCCCCCTCGCGCACTCGCCTCCTCCTTCACCGTTGCGAGCGCGCGGTGTTGCTGTGCGGCCGGTTGCTAGGGAAGCGGGTCGGGCGGTTGCCGGGGACGCCAGCGGCGAGCAGGCCGGTTGCCGGGGACGCGATCGGGCCGTCGCTAAGGCCGCGATCGCGTTGCCACCGGCCCGGCGGCTAGCGGAGCAGGGCGCCGCCATGACAGTTAGCTCGCGCATGCGCAGGATGCCAGCTAGCGCGGGAGGCCCCTGATAGCTCGCGCATGCGCGAGGATAGACGGCCAGCCCCCAGGGTGCATAGGGGCAGAGACACCTGACGCCAGGGAGCCAATAGGGCTGAGGGATTTGCCCGGGAAAGGAGAGATACTTTTCGCTGGGTTTTGCAGTGACACAGGCAGTCAGGATCCGGACCAGCTAGGGGTAAGAGGTGGATGCAGGGGTCAGTGACCCTCTGCATTAGGCCAGCAGCCCCCAGGCCCCCAGTTAGGTCCTGAGCCACTTAATAGCTTGTGGAGTATAGGGACAGGCCCTAGATAGGGACACTGACCCATTTATTGGTAGCTTAGTCAGGGACACAGTGCTAAAGCCGTGCGGCCCTGCGAGGTGGGTTCTGGGCTCAGAACACTATCAAAGACCCTGGGACTAAGGTGATATTATCCGCGCTGGAATTCACCCAACGCGGTGCGGAGGACAACGTCGGATCGGGCGGAACTCCGGTGATATCGCGGTACCCGTGGCTGGAGCCCGGGCAGGTAACCTGCAACTCACGTGCACCAACCAGGCCTATCACCAGACATAGTGGCTGCGCAGTCACACATACATATGCAGACATTGGTATATGATTTTGGGAGTGCAAGACATTTGGGTGGGGGTTACTGGACACAGGGTGGGGTCACTCTGCGGGAGGTTAGCGTCCGCCGTGACGCCTAGAGGTGGTAGCGTCCACCGTGACGCCTAGAGGTGGTAGCGTCCGCCGTGACGCCTAGAGGTGGTAGCGTCCGCCGTGACGCCTAGAGTGGTTAGCGTCCGCCGTGGCGCATGTGTTGAGATGTAATGTGATAAGTTGCTGCATGTAGTAAAGTTAATAGTTATATAGAGCTGTCTGTGTGGTCATTGTGTATTGTCCTGCGAGGAACTACTTCCCCTCTGGTGGGAGCCATCGCAGGTGGAGGCGCTGCATCATTAGTATTGTAATACATTGCCCCAGGTTCCCTTAGCGGATGCTCAGCCTTCTGTGAGCCAACAGGTATTGCACCACGCACCCCCTTGGTAACATTGCATGTTCCCTCCACGCACGCGGTATATGCGATTGGGTGGGGTGATATGACCGTTACATTTGGAGGCGCTGCTGAGATGCTTAGACCTGGGGTGCCCTATTCAAAACCGAATCACCAAAAATCAGCATCATGGTAATTCCCTCACGTCAAGAGGTCCACGCGTGGGCCACCACCGTCCGTGAACCACCTAGACATGTGGTTGCAGTAGGGAACGTCCCGGCGTTAGTACCTGAAACTGACATCCGGAACTCACTGAGCAAACTCTTAGGCGCAGATAGAATATGGTACCGTGGCAGGGTGTTCGACTCTACTTATCACTTGAGTGCACTACTATTCACCGTATGCCGGGACATAGGCCCTGAAGCGGCCCCGAATATTCTAATAGCCCCCGAGTGCCCACCAGAAGGATACCCCCTTATATACTCGGACTTGCCAGTAATACGGGAAATGTTCTCGCTCAGAGCCCCTCCTCAAGATCCCGACGAACCGTCCACCAGTACCTGGACGCCACTTACCCCCGTGTCCAGTACCCCAAACCGGGTTGACCGTCCCCAACCCAAAGTCTCCTTTACCCCAAGCGGCCTCCCGGACGCCAGTAGTTGGGCTGACAGTCCTCCCTCTCCACCCGACACCGTACCCCGCGAGGTAAACTCTCGGCCTATCGGAGAGAGAGCAACGAACGAAGGTTCCATAATGGGGGTGACGCTACCCCAATTCGTAGAAGCCCTCACTGTGGCATCCCAGTCTCAAAGTTATAGGAAGCTTAAGGCCTTCTCTGGAGTACTTCCAATACCCCAGGGGGAAGAAGGAATAGACCTGTGGAGGGAGAATGCAGTAAAAGTAGTAGAGGAGTGGTCGTGCACTGACACTGTAAAGCGGCAGCGTATTATGGAATGCCTCAGACCCCCTGTGTCTACTATGTTGACCATCCACAGGGACCAACACCCAGAGTTGACAGCGTTGGAAATGGTGGCGTTCCTGTTGGAGGCGTACGGACTAGCAGAAGACGAAGGAGCGCTCTGGACGAAGTACTTCCGTCTTTATCAGAAGGAAGGAGAGGACCTGTCGGCTTTCATCCACCGCCTACAGCTGGTCCTCGGGGTCCTACTCAATCGTAAGCTGGTCTCCGCATCGGGGATGGATGAAGCTCTCCATAAACAGTATCTGCGGGGATCAAGCCCCACTCACCCCATAGCCAACATGCTCCGCAGCAAGATAATGGACGGGGGCCCCTACAAGTTCACTGAGTTGCTGCGGCAAGTGAAACTACAGGAGGCTCATGTTATGCTACACTCCACCGCTACCCCTAAGAGCTCCTCTGCCTCCAAAGGAAAGGGCTCTACGGAAAAGAAGGAAGAGTCTACTGCCTTGTCCAAAGGGTACAAACCACGACCCCCCGACCGACCACCTTCCCCATCCACGAGTCGCCCGGAAAGCCGCCCAGTGGTATGCTATAACTGCGGCAAGAAGGGCCACGTAATCCGTAATTGCCCAGAAAAGGAAGTTCACCCTGAGGAACACCCTTCCGATAGAGGAAAATCAGCCCGATCTATGGTCTGCAGTGTACCAATGGCAGAAGCTGACCTCGAACTCACTCATTCTGGAACTGGAACCCCGGATGCCCCTTCTGACGCCGGCCCCAGTGATGACGCCCCATCCGGTGAAGCTTGCAGTCAAGTGGGCCCTGCGGCCATCGTGCCCGTGGTACTAGAAGGGATATACGCCTCGGCCCTATTGGACACAGGGTCACAAGTAACCATAATATATCGCAGGTTTTATGATCAGCACCTTCAACACTGCCCACTAAGGCCGGCCGAACATATGAAGGTTAGGGGGTTAAGTAATGAAGACTACCCCATCGATGGGATTGTAAAGGTCCAACTGGACATACTCCAACTGAACACCGGCAAGAAGCACCCCATGCAGGTAGCGGCCATGGTATGCCCGGAGCCCCAAGACCATTGCAAGTACCCAATCATCTTGGGAACCAATGCAGACATAGTGCAAGCTATAATCCGAGCCTACTTGAGAGAGACCAACGAGTTGCCGCTGGCCGATTCGCTCCTAGACCCCATATTACGAGAAGAATGCCACCGGGTGTATGCATTGGAGCGTCATGGGGACCTCTACAATCGTCAACGAGGACTGACGACCATATTACCAGGGGGAGTGCAAAAGATGGCCGTCTGGTGTTGTTATCCCGACCGAGACCAGAACGACCAACTGTTCTCGCTGGAGAGTGAGCCTGGAGAAGAAGAGGTTCGCGAGGGTATAGAATACTACCCGAAGTGAGGGAATGGACGGCTAAGATCCCTATTCGAACCCACGTATATGTGCAGAATCTCTCCCCCTTTCCGATGGAGTTTGATGTCGACCAGAAGTTGGGATGCATATATCCGGTCAGCCCGGTGGGAGCCACACCTCAGGTGAAGGCGGCGGCCGCGCACGAGCGGATAGTCGATCTGGACTTCAACTTCGGCGAATCGACGCTGTCCACAGAGTGGAAAAAACGGTTGACCACCCAGCTGATGCAACGACGACATGTGTTCTCCACGAGCGAGATGGATGTGGGGTGCAGCCGCAGTGCCCAACATACCATTCGGATGAGTGATGCCACCCCGTTCCGGGAACGTTCTCGTCGCCTTGCCCCTCGGGATGTGGACGATGTGAGGAACGCCATCCAAGACATGGAAACCGCTGGGATTGTGACGGAATCACGAGGACCTTATGCGTCGCCCATAGTGGTGGTGCGGAAAAAGAACGGGTCCGTACGACTGTGTATCGACTATCGGACACTGAACAACCGCACGATCCCGGATCAATACAACCTTCCGCGCATTGAAGAGATCCTGAATGCGCTGAATGGGAGTCACTGGTTTAGCGTGCTGGACCTCCGATCAGGGTACTATCAGGTGCCCATGATGGCGGAAGACCAGGAGAAAACGGCTTTCGTCTGCCCCCTGGGATTCTATCAATTCACCCGTATGCCCCAAGGTATATGTGGGGCGCCTGCTACGTTCCAAAGGTTGATGGAAAAGACAATCGGGGACATGATTCCCCGGGAGTGCCTGGTGTACCTGGACGACATCATCGTCTTCGGAAGGACTCTGGAAGAGCACGAAGAGCGGTTGTTTAAGGTGATCGATCGTCTGGGAAACGAAGGGTTGAAATTGTCCCTAGACAAGTGCCGATTTTGCCATACCTCGGTGACCTACGTGGGGCACATCGTGTCCGCCAAAGGGATCGCCACCGACCCTGCCAAGGTAGAGGCCGTGGTGAACTGGCCTCGCCCAGAGAACGTCACAGAGCTGCGATCCTTCCTGGGGTTCTGTGGGTATTATCGCCGCTTCGTGGAAGGGTACTCGAGCAAGGCTAAACCCTTGAACAATCTGTTGAAGATATACCCTTCCGAGACCGGGAAGAAGGCTGTACCAGCCCGCCAACCGTTTGGTGACAAATGGACCTCTGAGTGTGAGCAGGCCTTCCTGAAGCTGAAGAAGTGTCTGACCGAAGCGCCTGTACTTGCTTATGCGGATCCCGAACAGCCTTACGTCCTGCATGTGGATGCTAGTCTAAATGGACTAGGCGCCGTCCTGCACCAGAAGCACCCGGAGGGCCTGCGGCCGGTAGCTTACATCAGCCGAAGCTTGACACCCAGTGAGCAGAGATACCCCGTCCACAAGTTGGAGTTTCTGGCTCTCAAGTGGGCGATCACCGAGAAGCTCCACGATTACTTGTACGGTGTCACCTTCGAGGTAAGGACGGATAACAACCCCCTCACGTACATCAATACGTCGGCCAAACTAGATGCAGCAGGCCACCGATGGCAGGCCGCCCTCAGTAACTACAGCTTCTCCTTGAAGTATAAGCCGGGGCCATTGAATATTGGGGCGGACGCCCTCTCCCGAAGACCAGGACTACTCGCTACCCCCGATGATGAGGAATGGGAAGAACTTCCCGGCCCCGGAGTGCGGGCTATGTGTAAAACTGCAGCCATAGTTAATGACCAAGTGGCCTTCTCCGAGTTACGAGTGATCGACTCTTTGGGATGCCAGTCGCAGGCTGTCCCCGCCGCCTACTGCGACCCAAAAGGGATGCACCTCACGCACGACAAGGTGTTCCGGTGGAAAGATCTGGTAGACTACCAAATTCGAGATCCGGTCACTAGCATCATCCGGCACGCCGTTGAAAAAAGGAACCCAGCCCTTCTGAAACGTGCGCCCAATGACCTGGTGGCCTTACTCATGCGAGAATGGGACAAATTTGAAGTGGACAACTGCTTGCTCTATCGGGTGGTGCAATATCATAATCACCCGGATAGGAGACAACTAGTCCTACCCAAGAACTTACAATACCTGGTGTTGAAGTCCCTACACGATGAACACGGGCACCTAGGTGTAGAGAAGACTTTTGGGCTAGTCCGAGACCGGTTCTTCTGGCCCAAGATGAGGGAAGCGGTGGAACAACACTGCCGCCGTTGTTCCCGGTGCATTCAACGCAAGACGTTGCCTACCAGAGCAGCTCCCATGGCCCATCTTAAGAGTTCTGGTCCGATGGACTTGGTGTGTATGGACTTTTTATGTATCGAACCTGATAGCCGAGGCATCGGTAACCTGCTGGTCATCACGGACCATTACACCCGATATGCACAGGCCTTCCCCACAAAAGACCAGAAGGCTATCACGGTCGCGAAAGTTCTATGGGAAAAGTTCTTCGTGCATTACGGTCTTCCAAACCGACTTCACTCCGACCAAGGGCGAGATTTTGAGAGTACTCTGATACGAGAATTACTTAAAATGCTGAACGTCGCCAAGTCCCGGACGACTCCGTACCACCCCGAAGGAGATGCTTTGCCTGAACGATTCAACAGGACCCTGTTGGACATGCTTGGAACTCTGAAGGGAACGCAGAAAGCAGAATGGAGTCGTCACGTAGAAACATTGGTACACGCGTACAACTGTACTCGCCATGAGTCCACTGGGTTCTCCCCGTACTTCCTCATGTTTGGGCGGGAGGCAAGACTCCCCGTAGATGTGCGTCTTCGAGTCTCAACGGATGGGACACACAATGCTACCCATTTCCAGTATGTGCAAAGGCTAAAGGACAGTTTGCAGCAAGCTTACCAACAGGCTGAGAAGTCTACAGCTAAACTGAATGCTGGCAATAAGAGACGATACGACAATAAAGTCAAATATCGAGAGTTACGTCCTGGGGACGCTGTGTTACTTCGTAATTTGGGAGTCCCCGGAAAACATAAACTGGCAGACCGATGGAGAGATGGCGTATATGAGGTAGAGTCACAGATGCCCGGCCTCCCGGTCTATCGCATCAAAGACACAGACGGCCGGGTAAAGGTGTGGCATCGTAATCACCTTCTCCCTATTCCCCAAGTGGGAGGCGAAGAAGAAGAAATACAGGCCACACCGCTCAACGGTGAGTCCGATCTATCAGAGGTGGGTCAAGAGACTGTAAATAACGAGACCCACTCTGAAAATCCTGAAGACCCTATGGAGGGACCCTCTCAAAGGGACTATTCCACAGAAGGGGCATCTCCCGGAGGAGCTACGGGTAAAGGGCCCCGTAGGCCAACGCCTACTAAGGTGGCACCAACAGGCCAGCCTTTGGATCCACAGAGCCCGTGCTTTGTGCCTAACAGAGACTGTTCAGAGACATTTCTCCCCTCAAGGGACGAGGCTGAGCCTCAGGACTGTACTTATTACTCCCCAGAGGGAGTTGCTGAAGAACAACTCCGTAGGAGCCAAAGGGCCAGGTACCCTCCAACTCGGGTAACCTATGATCAAATGGGGGCACCCCAGTATGAGGCTCAGCAGTGGTCTCGGAGCAAAATCCAATCCGTGATTGTGATGCTCACAGAATTGTGTAACCTTGTTTAAAGTTGATGCAATGTGCTAAGTTGTATTCGTACCAGATGCATTTTTATTATATAACGGTTGTGTATAGTAGTAAGTTATGTGGTCCAAGCGGGGACGTTGGAGTTTCACCAGGGGGAGGATGTAGCCAGGTCCCCCTCGCGCACTCGCGCCCTCCCTTGTCCCCCCCCCTCGCGCACTCGCCTCCTCCTTCACCGTTGCGAGCGCGCGGTGTTGCTGTGCGGCCGGTTGCTAGGGAAGCGGGTCGGGCGGTTGCCGGGGACGCGAGCGGCGAGCAGGCCGGTTGCCGGGGACGCGATCGGGCCGTCGCTAAGGCCGCGATCGCGTTGCCACCGGCCCGGCGGCTAGCGGAGCAGGGCGCCGCCATGACAGTTAGCTCGCGCATGCGCAGGATGCCAGCTAGCGCGAGAGGCCCCTGATAGCTCGCGCATGCGCGAGGATAGACGGCCAGCCCCCAGGGTGCATAGGGGCAGAGACACCTGACGCCAGGGAGCCAATAGGGCTGAGGGATTTGCCCGGGAAAGGAGAGATACTTTTCGCGGGGTTTTGCAGTGACACAGGCAGTCAGGATCCGGACCAGCTAGGGGTAAGAGGTGGATGCAGGGGTCAGTGACCCTCTGCATTAGGCCAGCAGCCCCCAGGCCCCCAGTTAGGTCCTGAGCCACTTAATAGCTTGTGGAGTATAGGGACAGGCCCTAGATAGGGACACTGACCCATTTATTGGTAGCTTAGTCAGGGACACAGTGCTAAAGCCGTGCGGCCCTGCGAGGTGGGTTCTGGGCTCAGAACACTATCAAAGACCCTGGGACTAAGGTGATATTATCCGCGCTGGAATTCACCCAACGCGGTGCGGAGGACAACGTCGGATCGGGCGGAACTCCGGTGATATCGCGGTACCCGTGGCTGGAGCCCGGGCAGGTAACCTGCAACTCACGTGCACCAACCAGGCCTATCACCAGACATAGTGGCTGCGCAGTCACACATACATATGCAGACATTGGTATATGATTTTGGGAGTGCAAGACATTTGGGTGGGGGTTACTGGACACAGGGTGGGGTCACTCTGCGGGAGGTTAGCGTCCGCCGTGACGCCTAGAGGTGGTAGCGTCCGCCGTGACGCCTAGAGGTGGTAGCGTCCGCCGTGACGCCTAGAGGTGGTAGCGTCCGCCGTGACGCCTAGAGTGGTTAGCGTCCGCCGTGGCGCATGTGTTGAGATGTAATGTGATAAGTTGCTGCATGTAGTAAAGTCAATAGTTATATAGAGCTGTCTGTGTGGTCATTGTGTATTGTCCTGCGAGGAACTACTCCCCCTCTGGTCGCAGGTGGAGGCGCTGCATCATTAGTATTGTAATACATTGCCCCAGGTTCCCTTAGCGGATGCTCAGCCTTCTGTGAGCCAACAGGTATTGCACCACGCACCCCCTTGGTAACATTGCATGTTCCCTCCACGCACGCGGTATATGCGATTGGGTGGGGTGATATGACCGTTACATGTATATATGTGTGGTGTGTGTGTGTATATATGTATATATGTGTGGTGTGTGTGTGTGTGTGTGTGTGTGTGGTGTATATTTATATATATATATATATATATATATATATATATATGTATGTATGTGGTGAGTGTGTGTGTGTGGTGTATGTGTGGTGTATATATATATATATATATATATATATATATATATATATATATATATATATATATATATATATATATATATATATGTGTGGTGTGTGTGTATATATGTGTGGTGTGTGTGGATATATATATATATATATATATATATATATATATATATATATATATATATATATGTGTGTGTGTGTGTGTGTGTGTGGTGTGTGTGTATATATATATATATATATATATATATATATATATATATATATATATATATGTGTGTGTGTGTGTGAATATATTTATCAAAGTTGCACAATGTTAATAATTTATTCTCACATGTCTTTTTTTTTTTTAAATGTTTAAAATATTATATAATATACACACACACACACACACAGCTACCAAGTGACAAACACACACAGGGATACCCGCCTCCCAAGCGCGCTTGCTGTCTCCTCTGCCAGGACAGCAAAAAGCTCCTGGTAGAGCGAGCGGCAGCAAGCAAGAGTGAGCAGCAGCACCTAAGCGCTTACTATGTCCCAGGCCGGAGGAACTATAGCCGCATTGATTACAGATGCAGGGGCTTTGTGCATCTGTTCAGCCCGGCTCAGCGACGCTGAGCTGCCTACGCTGAGAGAGGGAGGCCCGGCGCTCACGCTGGAGGAGCAGCACCGGGAGACAGATGTCTCCCAGCAGCACTGCAGCGTCACCACCCCCCTCCCTCCCCGCAGCACACCGGCCCTCCCCCCACGTGCAACAGGCCCCCGCAGCACTGACCTCCCCCGTGCAGGGACCGGGCCGTTCAGCCATACCCTCCCCCACCCCCCCGTATCTGTGTGTATTTATTTGTGTGTGTGTGTGTATCTGCATCAGTGTGTGTGTATCTGTGTGTATTTATTTGTGTGTATTTATTTGTGTGTGTGTGTATTTGTGTGTGTGTGTGTGTGTGTATTTATGTGTGTATTTATTTGTGTGTGTCTGAGAGAGAGAGAGTGAGGTCAGAGAGAGAGAGAGAGTGTGGTCAGAGAGAGAGAGAGAGTGAGGTCAGAGAGAGAGAGAGAGAGTGAGGTCATAGAGAGTGAGGTCAGAGAGAGAGGGGGGTCAGAGAGAGAGTGAGGTCAGAGAGAGAGAGAGAGAGTGAGGTCAGAGAGAGAGAGAGAGTGAGGTCAGAGAGAGAGAGAGAGAGTGAGGTCAGAGAGAGAGAGTGAGGTCAGAGAGAGAGAGAGAGAGTGAGGTCAGAGAGAGAGAGTGAGGTCAGAGAGAGAGAGAGTGAAGTCAGAGAGAGAGAGAGTGAGGTCAGGGAGAGAGAGAGAGAGTGAGGTCAGAGAGAGAGTGAGGTCAGAGAGAGAGGTCAGAGAGAGAGAGAGAGTGAGGTCAGAGAGAGAGAGAGTGAGGTCAGAGAGAGAGAGAGAGAGAGAGTGAGGTCAGAGAGAGAGAGAGTGAGGTCAGAGAGAGAGAGAGAGAGAGAGAGAGAGAGAGAGAGAGAGAGAGAGAGAGAGAGAGAGAGTGAGGTCAGAGAGAGAGTGAGGTCAGAGAGAGAGAGAGTGAGGTCAGAGAGAGAGAGAGTGAGGTCAGAGAGAGAGAGAGTGAGGTCAGAGAGAGAGAGTGTGAGGTCAGAGAGAGAGGGAGGTCAGAGAGAATGTGAGGTCAGAGAGAGTGTGAGGTCAGAGAGAGTGTGAGGTCAGAGAGAGAGAGAGTGTGAGGTCAGAGAGATTGTGAGGTCAGAGAGAGAGAGAGAGGGAGGTCAGAGAGAATGTGAGGTCAGAGGTCAGAGAGAGAGAGAGTGTGAGGTCAGAGAGAGAGAGTGTGAGGTCAGAGTGAGAGAGTGTGAGGTCAGAGAGAGAGAGTTCTGAAAGAGAGAGTGAGGAGAGAGAGTGAGGTCAGAGAGAGAGAGTGCGGTCAGAGAGAGGTCAGAGAGAGAGAGAGTGAGGTCAGAGAGAGTTAGAGTGTGTGAGAGAGAGTGAGAGTGTCTGAGAGAGACACCAACTGCGCACTGCAACTGTTAGGTATGTTTGTACACCTATGTATGTATGTACACCTTTGTTTTTACTTTGGGCGCCGCGTAAAAACCCTGATCGCCTTGGGGAGCCTTGAAAAAATTCTGATTGCCTTGGGGAGCCTTGAACCGAAAAAGTTTGGGAACCACTGCCCTAATACTTCCACACTGTCCCACCCCTCACTGAGTTTTGGGAACGCTTTGCTTTTGCAACACCTAATCCTCTAATCCTCAACCTGCTCTGGGGCCACGCTTCACAGCTATCAAAACCTTCACGTCTGCTACCACAGACTGCGAATCAGGTACAGAATCTACACACAACGCACAAACACAGCACACACACACATTCACACAACACCAAACACTGCAGACTGCCTCTTCAAACCCCCCCTCCCCTCCACGCCACACATCTCCCTCCCGCAACCGGACCGCGAGGCCGCGGCCTCCACTCACACACCATGGCAACGATGTCCCTCCCCCTATCCCGCCACCTCACACAGTGTAGCTCCCGTGAACCGCACAGCACGCCTCATCTCCTGCACCTCACACAGCTCCCTACCGCAACCAGACCGCGAGGCCCCCTACCCCGCTACACCATGCCACCAATGTCCCTCCCCCTATCCCGCTAGCTCACACAGTGTAGCTCCCGCGAACCGCACAGCACGCCTCACATCTCCTGCACCTCACACATCTCCCTACCGCAACCAGACCGGAAGGCCCCCTACCCCGCTACACCATGCCACCAATGTCCCTCCCCCTATCCCGCTACCTCACACAGTGTAGCTCCCGCTACACACCACTCCCTCCCGCTACACACCACTCCCTCCCGCTCCATTCCCTCCCCGGCGGGGGAACAGGCAGGCTGCCACGCGGCGCCTAAGATGGCGGACCCCCTTCCTCCCTCGCGCTACATTCCCTCCCGCTCCATTCCCTCCCGCTCCATTCCCTCCCGCTCCATTCCCTCCCGCTCCATTCCCTCCCGCTCCACTCAGCTCCCTCCCCGGCGTGGGAACAGGCTGCCACGCGGCGCGTAAGATGGCGGACCCCCTTCCTCCCTCGCGGCGCCGAGTGAGAAGATGGCGGCGGCCGGAAGTACAGGTAGGTGTCGCGTGTGTGTGTGTGTGTGTGTGTGTGTGACACTGCCCCCCCTCCTGTCCACTGCCCCCCCTCCTGTCCACTGCCCCCCCTCCTGTCCACTGCCCCCCCTCCTGTCCACTGCCCCCCCTCTCCTGTCCACTGCCCCCCCTCTCCTGTCCACTGCCCCCCCTCTCCTGTCCACTGCCCCCCCTCTCCTGTCCACTGCCCCCCCTCTCCTGTCCACTGCCCCCCCTCTCCTGTCCACTGCCCCCCCCCCTCCTGTCCACTGCCCCCCCCCTCCTGTCCACTGCCCCCCCTCCTGTCCACAGCCCCCCCCTCCTGTCCACAGCCCCCCCCCCCCTCCTGTCCACAGCCCCACCCCTCCTGTCCACTGCCCCCCCTCTCCTGTCCACTGCCCCGCCTCTCCTGTCCACTGCCCCCCCTCTCCTGTCCACTGCTCCCCCTCTCCTGTCCACAGCCCCCCCTCTCCTGTCCACTCCCCCCCCTCTCCTGTCCACTGCCCCCCCCCCCCTCCTGTCCACTGCCCCCCCCTCCTGTCCACTGTCCACCCCCTCCTGTCCACTGTCCACTGCCCCCCCTCCTGTCCACTGTCCACCCCCTCCTGTCCACTGTCCACTGCCCCCCCTACTGTCCACTGCCCCCCCTCCTGTCCACTGCCCCCCCCTCCTGTCCACTGCCCCCCCCTCCTGTCCACTGCCCCCCCCTCCTGTCCACTGCCCCCCCCTCCTGTCCACTGCCCCCCCCTCCTGTCCACTGCCCCCCCCTCCTGTCCACTGCCCCCCCCTCCTGTCCACTGCCCCCCCCTCCTGTCCACTGCCCCCCCCTCCTGTCCACTGCCCCCCCCCTCCTGTCCACTGCATCCCCCTCCTGTCCACTGCCCCCCCTCCTGTCCACTGCCCCCCCCTCCTGTCCACTGCCCCCCCTCCTGTCCACTGCCCCCCCCTCCTGTCCACTGCCCCCCCCTCCTGTCCACTGCATCCCCCTCCTGTCCACTGCCCCCCCCTCCTTTCCACTGCCCCCCCTTCCTGTCCACTGCCCCCCCTTCCTGTCCACTGCCCCCCTCCCCCCTTCCCACCGCCTCCCCTCCCCCTTCCCACCGCCTCCCCTCCCCTCCCCCTTCCCACCGCCTCCCCTCCCCTCCCCCTTCCCACCGCCTCCCCTCCCCCTTCCCACCGCCTCCCCTCCCCCTTCCCACCGCCTCCCCTCCCCCTTCCCACCGCCTCCCCCCCCCCTTCCCACCGCTCCTCTAACCCTTCCCCCCCCGCTCCTCTAACCCTTCCCCCCTCCTCTAACCCTTCCCCCCTCCTCTAACCCTTCCCCCCTCCTCCACCCCTTGCCCCCCTCCTCCACCCCTTGCCCCCCTCCTCCACCCCTTGCCCCCCTCCACCACCCCCTCCTCCCCTTCCCGCCGCCCTTCGCCTTCCTGCCCGCCTTACCGCCTCCCCACCCCCGCCTCTGCCTTTCACCCGCCCTTACTCCGGCCGCCTCTGCCTTTCACCCACCGCCTCACAGCCGCTGCACGCACTCAACAGACACCCGCCACACTCGACACATACCTGCCGCCCCAAACACCTGCTGCCTCCCGCCCCTACGCACCGACATCACTGTCCCACCGCCTCACACCCTAGCAGGACCCCCACGCACAGACAGCACTCACAACCCACGCGCCACCCGCCGCCTCACACCCTAGCAGGACCCCCACTCACAGACAGCACTCACAACCCACGCGCCACCCGCCGCCTCACACCCTAGCAGGACCCACACTCACAGACAGCACTCACAACCCACGCGCCACCCGCCGCCTCACACCCTAGCAGGACCCACACTCACAGACAGCACTCACAACCCACGCGCCACCCGCCGCCTCACACCCTAGCAGGACACACGCCTCACATTTTTACATCACTTATGGCACCAAAATATACATTGTACTGTGGTGTGGTTACAATAAACCATTTTTATACAACATCGTATTACATTTTCTTCCATCTTTCTTTTCAATATTATTATCCAACCTTTACAACAAATACTCACCTATTGTTCCACAATTTATAAATAATACTACCTATTACGCATTTACATCCCGGGCAACGCCGGGTCTCTCAGCTAGTATATATATATATAAACAGTATATATATATATATATATATATATATATATATATATATATATATATATATATATATATATATATATATATATATATATATATATATATATATATATATGTGTGTGTGTGTGTGTGTGTGTGTGTGTGTGCATATGAGTATGTATATTATTTTTGTGTTTATGAGGGTGTGCTCCAGGTTAATTTAGTGCATAACATTTTTATCAATACAGTACAGGTCTACGTTTCGATTCTCTCTAGAACCTTTTTCCAAAGAGAACAAAACTGTTGATCTGTATTAGTACAATTTTTGCTACTATGTCTAACATCAGAAAATATTAATGTAACCCCCTGTGTGATGCAAGCAACACACTCACACTGCCCCTGGCAGGTTCCTCTTCAATTTGCTATGCACATGTGACTGATGATGGACATAAGAGCAGCAGTAACAGGCTGTGAAAGAGGGAGAGGAGCCTTTAAGAGGGGCGGGCATGACACGTGTGTCCGATCTGCAGGAGCGCATCTAAAAGTGCCTAAATTCCTCAATTTGCCAGCTACAGCTGGGCGAGGCCTATGACCAAAAGTGCCCATGTACAAATGGGAGGGAGAACTGGGTGAGATCCTAGATTAGGATGCATGGGATGAAATGTGTATGGCAGCAGCAAAGAGATTGATATGCACGACGATTAAGGAAAATGCATACAAAATACTCTTCAGGTGGTACCTGACCCCGACCAGATTACATGTGTAACCCCTCTACTTTCAGCTCTCAGACTTACAACTATCGCTGGGGCTTGAGCCCCTTGTCACCTACTGGGTCACACGTGGCCTACAGTCAGACGACAGGAATAATACAAACACAGTATGGGTAATTCACTTAGTTTACTATATACTTATTAAATTCGGGCACCTTGTGATCCTCAGCAGAGGGTCACTACCCACTGTACACATGTACCACACAATCCCCAAATAGCGCTGCCTGGGTATGAGTCGGTTTCAGTGGGGTAGTAGCCACCCAAATCCTGGGTATGCCGGCACACCGTGGGAGCTTGTGTTGTACTGAAGCTGTTGCAGGCCTGTTCTTCAAAAAGGTGAGTTACGGTGTCTTTATAGCCATTGCGCGTCCCCTCCAGCGGCGACCGATCTCTTTTCCCCTCTGGAACTGTAGCTCTCCTGTCACCGTGTGCGCACGTGCACTCTGTCTGCTGATCTCGAACAAACCTGCTGTTCTCCTGTCCACGCAGATCTAATCTTCTCTTGACATTCAATTCCCCTTATGGCTATACTGTATTGTCTATATTTGTCTGTATTTATCTTCATTTGTCTATATTCTGGCTATATTGGGGATGAATTCGGATTGCTTTCAGGATAGCTGCTGTAGGTTTATATTCTATATACTATACACATATTGAGTATTATATATCATTATACACTATGAATTTTTTATGTCTGTGTCTGAGGAGGTAAAATTTGTTTTTACAATACGTTTTTAGAAGGACTTTGTGGTTTTTTATTAATTTGTTTTGTACATATTCGATAAAGTTTTCCTTATCTATTGAAGTTTTTTTCATGCTAAAATTACATCTAGTCATAGGATGTTTATGTTTTTGCCCGTTTCTGTAGCAACAGGTGACGCCTATGGGGGGCGGGTCCTGCTAGCGCGCTCTCATTGGGCCTTCAGAGTCACCGGAGGGCAGATCGGGAATTCCTGAAGCTGCCCTCGGGTAACCAGTAGTTATGCGCATGCGTAGGTTGACATGACATTTCATCGAGTGCACGCGAGATGCTGTGACCCTGTGACCCCGTGACCTCACTACCTTTTTGGTGCGAAACTGGGTATTTCTGAATATGTATTTAAGGTTTGTCTGTTTGCTTGTTATGGACTCCTTGATAAAGTGCAACGCGCATGAAACGCATAGGAGGTCTGTTACACCTCCGTTTTTTGATGGACACAATAAACAATTCATTTTTACATCATTTTTGACCCACTCTCCTGGCTGTGGCTGTATCTCCAATTTTGCTCTAATCTACAGTCACGGCTGCCCCCTCTTAGTCCCTCCTTCACACCCACTCTAGTGGCTCATCATAGTCACATGTCCTTTGGAGAGGAGCCTGCTAGTGGGCAGTGTACATGTCTTTGCTTGCCATACACAGGGGTTACACATACTATAAACAATAGGCACCCAGCTAACTGCTTTAGAGGCTGTGGCCAGTGGTTAAATGGCACATAACTGATGGTTTTGCCTGTACTGCCTCCTTTCTGGAAAAGAGTGTTAGGCCTCATTAACTCATTGATGAACTCCTCATTGAGGCCTGAGCCTTGGTTAGCTCTGTTGAGCAGACCTCCCCCCTGACCTCTAGATGTGAGGTTAAACTCATCAACCCCATTCTCACGGCCGCCAAGGTGTTGTATCGCTGCCTGTTGGAGAAAATCTATTGTCCCAAATATCAACAGGGTAAAAAAATATGATTTTGGCAAACCATGACCATGGAATGAATCACATTGACAAAGCCGTACTTTAATCAGGTTACTAGAGAGATCTAATTGTTAGAACAGAGAAGTGGAGGTTTCGGGATATGTGACCCGCTCTGGAGTTCTGGATCAGGTGCTTGATGACCGACCCCCCCCTCGCCCACCTCCCTCCCATTTATTTTCGTCTTGTGTTACATTTTTAAGTATGCTGTACAAGATTCCCTCGCAACAAGACATCTCTGTAATATGTAAATGCATGGGGGTGTACCCATTTCGACAATCTCATAATGTCCCTTTCTTTTTTCTGTTACCGTGCCCCCCCCACCCCCCCTTGAAAAATGCTTTTTCAAATAAACAAAACCATTAAAATTATATATATATATATATATATATATATATATATATATATATATATATATAATATACACACACACCGGTTATGTTAAATTATTTAAAAAAAAATATTTATAAAACAAATGACATCACTTAAAAATAAATATGGTATTTATCTAATTACGTCCCCATTGATGCTGTATTATTGATTTATTTCAGTTTCCTAACTTAAAACAAACTCTCAAGTGTAGCAAAATGATGGTTCGGTTTCCATTAATAAATCGTTTAATTAAATGATCCTTCACCCACCTACCACCCTCAAAAAACAGGATTCTCATGAGCAACACTCTCAGTATAGCGCATTACTGTATTACTGTACATATAGCTACCGGTAATTACAGTTTACCCATAATTTTAAAATGTTTATTGATACGATCAATCACATAAAAACACACAGTGTCTATTTTTACGGTTTTAAGAGATTAAAGTGAGTCCAAACAAGGAAAAGCTTTAAAAAGAAAAAAACGGGAAATTTGAATGATTTTGACAAAAATTGTCGGGACACCAGGACATTGAATGAAAATCCGGGACGTATGGTCACGCTAACCCCGCTGTGCGTGCACAAGACCTGAGTTTAAAGGTGAAAAATGGCAAAAAGGATTCAGCCAGCAGAAGACATTATTAGGGAACATACAGTACTCTGCAGCGTTTTGTCAAAAACCCTTCAGCTACTTTTCCCCTTCAGAGGAGAGCAAATTAAAATCTAATTTTTGTCCGAAATCCTGTTTTTTCAAGCATTTTTCTTTTCTCAAAAACGACTGAACCGTAAAATTGGCAGAGCTCAGGCTTTCGTCAAAACTGCCAAGTTTCAGCCCGATCCAATTTGTAAGGAAAAAGTTATGAGTGTCTGTAAATGGGGATTTAGCATGAAAGCGCAGGACAGTTCCGCAGCATTTAATGTGTGTGTTTTTCGCAGATCGAAAAAAAATAACAATTTGGGGCCAAAACAGCCATTTCTGTGATGTTGGTGCACAAAACACTGTGCTGTGATATTTACTGAATCTGGCAATATACGGAGACTGAATGTCACTCACAATGTACTTGTGGAACAAAGTCTTTGGTTATATAAATGAAACGCGGGAGCAAAAAGGCTGTACCACATGTATCAAAGAAAAAATCCCAGTAAAATCAATAGGATCTTTTTCTTTTCTACATCTGGAGCAATGTTTTTTCCCCCAGAATGTCTCCGCTTTGGCCTTGATACATATACCTCAATGTGTCGCCTTACAGCTGCTCTGTTATTGGGGTGGGTAAAGTATTTCAGATGCATATTGAAGCATTTTCATCTTCACACATTACCTGCTCTCACAGCTCTACCTCTGCACAATCCCACTTACTGCTTCCCCAACACCAACTCCTTCACACATTACCTGCTCTCACAGCTCTACCTCCGCACAATCCCACTTACTTCTTCCCCAACGCCAACTCCCTCACACATTACTCTGCTCTCACAGCTCTACCTCTGCACAATCCCACTTACTTCTTCCCCAACGCCAACTCCCTCACACATTACTCTGCTCTCACAGCTCTACCTCCGCACAATCCCACTTACTTCTTCCCCAACGCCAACTCCCTCACACATTACTCTGCTCTCACAGCTCTACCTCTGCACAATCCCACTTACTGCTTCCCCAACACCAACTCCCTCACACATTATCCTGCTCTCACAGCTCTACCTCTGCACAATCCCACTTACTGCTTCCCCAACACCAACTCCCTCACACATTATCCTGCTCTCACAGCTCTACCTCTGCACAATCCCACTTACTGCTTCCCCAACACCAACTCCCTCACACATTATCCTGCTCTCACAGCTCTACCTCTGCACAATCCCACTTACTGCTTCCCCAACACCAACTCCCTCACACATTATCCTGCTCTCACAGCTCTACCTCTGCACAATCCCACTTACTGCTTCCCCAACACCAACTCCCTCACACATTATCCTGCTCTCACAGCTCTACCTCTGCACAATCCCACTTACTGCTTCCCCAACACCAACTCCCTCACACATTATCCTGCTCTCACAGCTCTACCTCTGCACAATCCCACTTACTGCTTCCCCAACACCAACGCCTTCACACATTACCTGCACTCACCGCTCTACCTCCGCACAATCCCACTTACTGCTTCCCCAACACCAACTCCCTCACACATTATCCTGCTCTCACAGCTCTACCTCCGCACAATCCCACTTACTTCTTCCCCAACGCCAACTCCCTCACACATTACTCTGCTCTCACAGCTCTACCTCTGCACAATCCCACTTACTGCTTCCCCAACACCAACTCCCTCACACATTATCCTGCTCTCACAGCTCTACCTCTGCACAATCCCACTTACTGCTTCCCCAACACCAACTCCCTCACACATTATCCTGCTCTCACAGCTCTACCTCTGCACAATCCCACTTACTGCTTCCCCAACACCAACTCCCTCACACATTACCTGCTCTCACAGCTCTACCTCTGCTGTTGTAGGGGATAAAAAATGCAAGAACCCTAAGCAAAGGGAAATGAATTTAATATCTAAACTACATGAACTAATTTATCTGTAAAGATGGAGACTTGGTAGAAGATGCATGTGTCCGCTTTCAGTTACTATTTGTTGATCGTTCATCAGAGTTTCTTGTCGTTTCTTTAAAAACAAAATAGGTTCTGTAACAAAAAAATGATAGGTAGGCTGGTATCGTCTTCCCTACATATCAATATTTTGTCCCCGCATCAGCTTGTAATTTGCAAAGAATCGGTAGGAGGAGTAAGGATTAAAAGACGTCCTGTTAATAATAATATTAATATTTCATGTAGCAGCGGCAGGAGACATTATAGCCCATGCAGTGGTTAAATAGACACGTTTACTAAACATTGCAGAAAAAAACTATTTATGTCATTTGCATGTCATTTCCCAGAATCCCTGGCTGCAGTGGAAGTGCTGTATGCTAAGAGATAATGGGGAAAGGCAGGGTTGCAGACCTGTCTGAGACATGCGTATGTGCTCACAAGTGATATATATATGTAACGGCTTTACGGGCCCCCACCCAATCTCACATTGGCCCCTGTGGTCTCCTGGCCCCATTACATGTATGTATAGTGTGTGCTGCACCTGCTGGCTTACAGGACTCCTGAGTCTCCCGCTTGGATGGTATGGGGATATCAGCATGACTGGCATCTGAGGTAGTGGGGATTGAGTCCTACTCACATCTGATGCAGCGCCTCCACCTCATCAGGATCTCTGCGGCCGCAGGGGGATGTATCTGATGAGGAACTCCTTCTTGGTGCCTTCCTCTGCTGAGTAACTCCACACTCACACATGAGGGTTACGGTGAATAAGGGCATCTTTATTATAATCATAGGCAGACTGCCCCTCACAGCGGTCGTACTCAGCCGCTCATTCCCTTGCTGCACATCCCTTCAGAAAGCTCTTCCCTCCCAATGGAGTTGGGTCACCTCTCCCCTCAGGGAGATCACCACCTGCGTCAGGTCCCTGATCACAGTGCAGATACTATTGACTATATCTGACAGCCTTAACTGCTGCAGACCTCCAGAACTGGACCATCACTGATCCCTTGAACTTGAACTCCATCCACTTCAAAGCACACTTGATTAACCAACTTGAACTCCTGATTGACACACTAACTTTAGGCAGTTCTGTGTCTTATATAGACTCAAAAAACAGCCACACCTCCCGTGTCACTAATAGTGGACACAGAGCATGTTACCACTCCCCTTGTGTACATATGACACCTCACCAGGGTGTGAGGGTAAACCTCCATAATTGATGCTGGCAATCCTGCATACTTACCAGGTTTCACTGCCAGCATGAGAAAGAACTGTATACCATTTTTATACATGGCTACATATATATTTTTTTAAAGAAATATTTCTACAAGATTTAAGGGACACAGATGGAAATCAAGTATTTTTTTCAAATGTGTTAAAAAAGAAAAGAAAATGGTACTGTAAGTGTATAACTGAAAAAGCAGTGGTACTCTGGGCGGTACCATTACATGTTGAACCAGGGAATGTGTCAAATTCTGCGGTCCTGCTTCAATATGTTGTAAGAGGTCTTTCCCTGGCTCATTTTAAATGTGCATTTTAATGGGGCTGAAATCTTTTTAGAGCAAGGGGAAGACACCTTCACAGCACACTGCATAGGGGGCACCTCGGACTGTAAAACAAACAAAATTCCACCCCTGATATAGAACAGCGGTGCGCTAACTGAGAGGGCTCGCCCCCCAGGGTGTGGCGGGAGATTTGTGTGGGAGAGGGCGCGGGCAGTTGCAGCGGTCCCGCGCTCTTCCCCCAGGCATTTAAATTAAATGCCGGGAGATCTCGCGTGAGGCCTCTGCAACAATAAAACTTACCGGGATTCAGACGCTGTGATGCGTCTCCATGGCAACTCGGCGTCAAATGACGTCGCGGTATCATGTGATGTCACAAGCATCAAATGACCCCACGGTCACGTGACCCCGGAGCGTCATTTGACGCAGCTGCCAGGTAGAAGAGGGGGGGGGGGGGGTACGAGCTCCGGAGCAGGGAGACAGGGGGGCGCAGCATGAAATGTTTGCGCTCCCCTGTGCTAGGACAGGGGTGCTCCTCTCCAGTCCTCAAGACCACCCCCCCCCCCCAACAGGTCAGGTTTTAAGGATATCCCAGCTTCAGCACACTGAGCCACTGATTGAGCCACCTGTGCTGAAGCTGGGATATAACCTTAAAACCTGACCTGTTGAGGGGGGTCTTGAGGATTGTAGTTGAGCCCCCCTGTTCTAGGAGGTGTACACTGCTCTGTTTGGCGATCTGCGTCACACAAGACCAGTCTGATTTAACATCTGACACAGCGGCTAGCAGAAGATAAAGACCGCTGGGCGCATGGGCCCGAGTGTACGGGTCGGCCCGCGCACATATATAGCGCCTTGTGCCCTCCGCTTTCCTGGAAGGAAGGATGGGGGGAAGGAGGGGAAGAGAGGCAGGGCAGGGCTGGGGAGGGATGGGAGACAGAGGAGAGCTACTTTCCCTCCATCTCTCCTGCTCGTCTGTAACCAGAGCCGGGTCAGGAAATGAGTGTGGCTTTCCGTGAAGCACTGGGCACAGACGCTGAATAAATTGGTGAACAAGGAGTGATATTGTGTGCCCGGCGGCTCCCCCTGGCAGGTTGTGCTTTGTTTGGCGGGGGATGGGGGGGTTTAAAGAATGCTGGAAGTGTGCTAAGTGCAGAGGAATCCAGAGGGGTCTTAACCCCCTGACTGCTGGGCAGAGACAGGGAGACTAACACAGGCAGGTCACACCAGGGACTGCAGAGGGTGGGCAGTCAGTCTGACTAAAAGGCATTTGCGTGAGCAGTAGTGACAGAGCTGTCTGCAGGGGGAGTGATGTAAGAGCTGTCTGCAGGGGGAGTGATGTAAGAGAGCTGCCTGCAGGGGGTGTGATGTAAGAGCTGTCTGCAGGGGGAGTGATGTAAGAGAGCTGTCTGCAGGGGGTGTGATGTAAGAGTGCTGCCTGCAGGGGGTGTGATGTAAGAGCGCTGTCTGCAGGGGGTGTGATGTAAGAGAGCTGTCTGCAGGGGGTGTGACGTAAGAGCGCTGTCTGCAGGGGGAGTGACGTTAGAGAGCTGTCTGCAGGGGGAGTGACGTAAGAGCGCTGTCTGCAGGGGGAGTGACGTTAGAGAGCTGTCTGCAGGGGGTGTGATGTAAGAGCGCTGTCTGCAGGGGGTGTGACGTAAGAGCGCTGTCTGCAGGGGGTGTGATGTAAGAGCTGTCTGCAGGGGGAGTGATGTAAGAGAGCTGTCTGCAGGGGGAGTGACGTTAGAGAGCTGTCTGCAGGGGGAGTGACGTAAGAGCGCTGTCTGCAGGGGGAGTGACGTTAGAGAGCTGTCTGCAGGGGGTGTGATGTAAGAGCGCTGTCTGCAGGGGGTGTGATGTAAGAGAGCTGTCTGCAGGGGGAGTGATGTAAGAGCTGTCTGCAGGGGGAGTGATGTAAGAGCGCTGTCTGCAGGGGGAGTGATGTAAGAGCGCTGTCTGCAGGGGGAGTGATGTAAGAGAGCTGTCTGCAGGGGGAGTGATGTAAGAGCGCTGCCTGCAGGGGGAGTGATGTAAGAGAGCTGTCTGCAGGGGGTGTGATGTAAGAGCGCTGTCTGCAGGGGGTGTGACGTAAGAGCGCTGTCTGCAGGGGGAGTGACGTAAGAGAGCTGTCTGCAGGGGGAGTGACGTAAGAGCGCTGTCTGCAGGGGGTGTGATGTAAGAGCGCTGTCTGCAGGGGTTGTGATGTAAGAGCGCTGTCTGCAGGAGGAGTGATGTAAGAGTGCTGTCTGCAGGAGGAGTGATGTAAGAGCGCTGTCTGCAGGGGGAGTGATGTAAGAGCGCTGTCTGCAGGGGGAGTGATGTAAGAGAGCTGTCTGTAGGGGGTGTGATGTAAGAGCGCTGTCTGCAGGGGGAGTGACGTTAGAGAGCTGTCTGCAGGGGGAGTGACGTAAGAGCGCTGTCTGCAGGGGGAGTGACGTTAGAGAGCTGTCTGCAGGGGGTGTGATGTAAGAGCGCTGTCTGCAGGGGGTGTGACGTAAGAGCGCTGTCTGCAGGGGGTGTGATGTAAGAGCTGTCTGCAGGGGGAGTGATGTAAGAGAGCTGTCTGCAGGGGGAGTGATGTAAGAGCTGTCTGCAGGGGGAGTGATGTAAGAGAGCTGTCTGCAGGGGGAGTGATGTAAGAGCGCTGTCTGCAGGGGGAGTGATGTAAGAGCTGTCTGCAGGGGGAGTGATGTAAGAGAGCTGTCTGCAGGGGGTGTGATGTAAGAGCGCTGTCTGCAGGGGGTGTGACGTAAGAGCGCTGTCTGCAGGGGGAGTGACGTAAGAGAGCTGTCTGCAGGGGGAGTGACGTAAGAGCGCTGTCTGCAGGGGGTGTGATGTAAGAGCGCTGTCTGCAGGGGTTGTGATGTAAGAGCGCTGTCTGCAGGAGGAGTGATGTAAGAGTGCTGTCTGCAGGAGGAGTGATGTAAGAGCGCTGTCTGCAGGGGGAGTGATGTAAGAGCGCTGTCTGCAGGGGGAGTGATGTAAGAGAGCTGTCTGTAGGGGGTGTGATGTAAGAGCGCTGTCTGCAGGGGGTGTGACGTAAGAGCGCTGTCTGCAGGGGGAGTGACGTAAGAGAGCTGTCTGCAGGGGGAGTGACGTAAGAGCGCTGTCTGCAGGGGGTGTGATGTAAGAGCGCTGTCTGCAGGGGGACTGATGTAAGAGCGCTGTCTGCAGGGGTTGTGATGTAAGAGTGCTGTCTGCAGGAGGAGTGATGTAAGAGCGCTGTCTGCAGGGGGAGTGATGTAAGAGCGCTGTCTGCAGGGGGTGTGATGTAAGAGTGCTGTCTGCAGGAGGAGTGATGTAAGAGAGCTGTCTGCAGGTGGAGTGATGTAAGAGTGCTGTCTGCAGGGGGAGTGATGTAAGAGAGCTGTCTGCAGGGGGTGTGATGTAAGAGTGTTGTCTGCAGGAGGAGTGATGTAAGAGAGCTGTCTGCAGGGGGTGTGATGTAAGAGTGCTGTCTGCAGGGGGAGTGATGTAAGAGAGCTGTCTGCAGGGGGTGTGATGTAAGAGCGCTGTCTGCAGGGGGAGTGATGTAAGAGCGCTGTCTGCAGGGGGTGTGATGTAAGAGTGCTGTCTGCAGGAGGAGTGATGTAAGAGAGCTGTCTGCAGGGGTGTGATGTAAGAGCGCTGTCTGCAGGGGGAGTGATGTAAGAGAGCTGTCTGCAGGGGGTGTGATGTGAGAGCGTTGTCTGCAGGAGGAGTGATGTAAGAGCGCTGCCTGCAGGGGGAGTGATGTAAGAGAGCTGTCTGCAGGGGGAGTGATGTGAGAGAGCTGTCTGCAGGGGGTGTGATGTAAGAGTGCTGTCTGCAAGGGGTGTGATGTAAGAGAGCTGTCTGCAGGGGGAGTGATGTAAGAGAGCTGTCTGCAGGGGGTGTGATGTAAGAGTGCTGCCTGCAGGGGGGAGTGATGTAAGAGAGCTGTCTGCAGGGGGTGTGATGCAAGAGCGCTGCCTGCAGGGGGAGTAATGTAAGAGAGCTGTCTGCAGGGGGAGAGATGTAAGAGAGCTGTCTGCAGGGGGTGTGATGCAAGAGCGCTGCCTGCAGGGGGAGTAATGTAAGAGAGCTGTCTGCAGGGGGAGAGATGTAAGAGCGCTGTCTGCAGGGGGACTGATGTAAGAGAGCTGTCTGCAGGGGGAGTGATGTAAGAGCGCTGTCTGCAGGGAGAGTGATGTAAGAGAACTGTCTGCAGGGGGAGAGATGTAAGAGCGCTGTCTGCAGGGGGACTGATGTAAGAGAGCTGTCTGCAGGGGGAGTGATGTAAGAGCGCTACCTGCAGGGGGTGTGATGTAAGAGCGCTGTCTGCAGGGGGAGTGATGTAAGAGCGCTGCCTGCAGGGGGAGTGATGTAAGAGCGCTGTCTGCAGGGGGTGTGATGTAAGAGCGCTGTCTGCAGGGGGAGTGATGTAAGAGCGCTGCCTGCAGGGGATGTGATGTAAGAGAGCTGTCTGCAGGGGGAGTGATTTAAGAGCTCTGTCTGCAGGAGGAGTGATGTAAGAGTGCTGTCTGCGGGGGGTGTGATGTAAGAGAGCTGTCTGCAGGAGGAGTGATGTAAGAGCGCTGTCTGCGGGGGATGTGATGTAAGAGAGCTGTCTGCAGGAGGAGTGATGTAAGAATGCTGTCTGCAGGGGGTGTGATGTAAGAGCGCTGTCTGCAGGGGGAGTGATGTAAGAGCGCTGCCTGCAGGGGGAGTGATGTAAGAGCGCTGTCTGCAGGGGGAGTGATGTAAGAGCGCTGCCTGCAGGGGGAGTAATGTAAGAGCGCTGCCTGCAGGGGGGAGTAATGTAAGAGCGCTGCCTGCAGGGGGAGTGATGTAAGAGCGCTGTCTGCAGGGGGTGTGATGTAAGAGAGCTGCCTGCAGGGGTGTGATGTAAGAGCGCTACCTGCAGGGGGAGTGATGTAAGAGCGCTGCCTGCAGGGTGTATGATGTAAGAGAGCTGTCTGCAGGAGATGTGATGTAAGAGCGCTGTCTGCAGGGGGTGTGATGTAAGAGAGCTGTCTGCAGGGGGAGTGATGTAAGAGCGCTGCCTGCAGGGTGTATGATGTAAGAGAGCTGTCTGCAGGAGGTATGATGTAAGAGCGCTGTCTGCAGGGGGTGTGATGTAAGAGAGCTGCCTGCAGGGGGTGTGATGTAAGAGCGCTGTCTGCAGGGGGTGTGATGTAAGAGAGCTGCCTGCAGGGGTGTGATGTAAGAGCGCTGTCTGCAGGGGGAGTGATGTAAGAGCGCTGTCTGCAGGGGGAGTGATGTAAGAGCACTGCCTGCAGGGGGGAATAATGTAAGAGCGCTGCCTGCAGGGGATGTGATGTAAGAGCGCTGCCTGCAGGGGGTGTGATGTAAGAGCGCTGCCTGCAGGGGGAGTGATGTAAGAGCGCTGTCTGCAGGGGGAGTGATGTAAGAGCGCTGTCTGCAGGGGGAGTGATGTAAGAGAGCTGCCTGCAGGGGGTGTGATGTAAGAGCGCTGTCTGCAGGGGGTGTGATGTAAGAGAGCTGCCTGCAGGGGGAGTGATGTAAGAGCGCTGTCTGCCAGGGGATGTGATGTAAGAGCGCTGCCTGCAGGCGGAGTGATGTAAGAGAGCTGCCTGCGGGGGGTGTGATGTAAGAGCGCTGCCTGCGGGGGGTGTGATGTAAGAGCGCTGCCTGCAGGGGATGTGATGTAAGAGCGCTGCCTGCAGGGGGTGTGATGTAAGATTGCTGCCTGCAGGGGGTGTGATGTAAGAGCGCTGTCTGCAGGGGGTGTGATGTAAGAGAGGTGCCTGCAGGGGGTATGATGTAAGAGCGCTGTCTGCAGGGGGAGTGATGTAAGAGCGCTGCCTGCAGGGGGTGTGATGTAAGAGAGCAGCCTGCAGGGGGGGTGATGAAAGAGAGCTGCCTGCAGGGTGAGTAATGTAAGAGCGCTGTCTGCAGGGGGTGTGATGTAAGAGAGCTGTCTGCAGGAGGAGTGATGTAAGAGCGCTGTCTGCAGGGGGTGTGATGTAAGAGCGCTGTCTGCAGGGGGTGTGATGTAAGAGCGCTGCCTGCAGGGGGTGTGATGTAAGAGAGCTGCCTGCAGGGGGTGTGATGTAAGAGCGCTGTCTGGAGAAGTGATGTAAGAGCGCTGTCTGCAGGGGGAGTGATGTAAGAGCGCTGCCTGCAGGGGGAGTAATGTAAGAGCGCTGCCTGCAGGGGGGAGTAATGTAAGAGCGCTGCCTGCAGGGGGAGTGACGTAAGAGCGCTGCCTGCAGGGGGTGTGATGTAAGAGAGCTGCCTGCAGGGGTGTGATGTAAGAGCGCTACCTGCAGGGGGAGTGATGTAAGAGCGCTGCCTGCAGGGGTGTGATGTAAGAGAGCTGCCTGCAGGGGGTGTGATGTAAGAGCGCTGCCTGCAGGGGGAGTGATGTAAGAGTGCTGGCTGCAGGGGGTGTGATGTAAGAGTGCTGTCTGCAGGGGATGTGATGTAAGAGAGCTGTCTGCAGGAGGAGTGATGTAAGAGCGCTGTCTGCAGGGGGTGTGGTGTAAGAGCGCTGCCTGCAGGGGATGTGATGTAAGAGAGCTGTCTGGAGGGGGTGTGATGTAAGAGCGCTGTCTGCAGGGGGAGTGATGTAAGAGCGCTGTCTGCAGGGGGTGTGATGTAAGAGAGCTGTCTGGAGGAGTGATGTAAGAGAGCTGTCTGGAGGAGTGATGTAAGAGCGCTGTCTGCAGGGGGAGTGATGTAAGAGCGCTGTCTGCAGGGGGTGTGATGTAAGAGCGCTTCATGCAGGGGGAGTGATGTAAGAGCGCTGTCTGCAGGAGGTGTGATGTAAGAGAGCTGTCTGCAGGGGGTGTGATGTAAGAGAGCTGTCTGCAGGGGGAGTGATGTAAGAGAGCTACCTGCAGGGGGTGTGATGTAAGAGCGCTGTCTGCAGGGGGAGTGATGTAAGAGCGCTGTCTGCAGGGGGTGTGATGTGAGAGAGCTGTCTGCAGGGGGAGTGATGTAAGAGCGCTGTCTGCAGGGGGAGTGATGTAAGAGCGCTGTCTGCAGGGGGAGTGATGTAAGAGAGCTGCCTGCAGGGGGTGTGATCTAAGAGAGCTGTCTGCAGGGGGAGTGATGTAAGAGAGCTGCCTGCAGGGGGTGTGATGTAAGAGAGCTGTCTGCAGGGGGAGTGATGTAAGAGAGCTGTCTGCAGGGGTGTGATGTAAGAGCACTGCCTGCAGGGGGTATGATGTAAGAGCGCTGCCTGCAGGGGGAGTGATGTAAGAGAGCTGTCTGCAGGGGGTATGATGTAAGAGCGCTGCCTGCAGGGGGAGTGATGAAAGAGCGCTGTCTGCAGGGGGAGTGATGTAAGAGAGCTGTCTGCAGGGGGAGTGATGTAAGAGAGCTGTCTGCAGGGGGAGTGATGTAAGAGCGCTGCCTGCAGGGGGGAGTAATGTAAGAGCGCTGCCTGCAGGGGGGAGTAATGTAAGAGCGCTGTCTGCAGGGGGTATGATGTAAGAGAGCTGTCTGCAGGGGGTGTGATGTAAGAGAGCTGTCTGCAGGGGGAGTGATGTAAGAGCGCTGCCTGCAGGGGATATGATGTAAGAGCGCTGTCTGCAGGGGGAGTGATGTAAGAGCGCTGTCTGCAGGGGATGTGATGTAAGAGAGCTGTCTGCAGGGGGAGTGATGTTAGAGCGCTGTCTGCAGGAGTGATGTAAGAGCGCTGTCTGCAGGGGGTGTGATGTAAGAGCGCTGCCTGCGGGGGGTGTGATGTAAGAGCGCTGTCTGCGGGGGGGGGGGGGGGTGATGTAAGAGAGCTGTCTGGAGGAGTGATGTAAGAGCGCTGTCTGCAGGGGGTGTGATGTAAGAGCGCTGTCTGCAGGGGGAGTGATGTAAGAGAGCTGCCTGCAGGGGGAGTGATGTAAGAGAGCTGTCTGGAGGAGTGATGTAAGAGCGCTGTCTGCAGGGGGTGTGATGTAAGAGCGCTGCCTGCAGGGGGAGTGATGTAAGAGCGCTGTCTGCAGGAGTGATGTAAGAGCGCTGTCTGCAGGGGGTGTGATGTAAGAGCGCTGCCTGCAGGGGGAGTGATGTAAGAGCGCTGTCTGCAGGAGGTGTGATGTAAGAGAGCTGTCTGCAGGGGGAGTGATGTAAGAGAGCTGTCTGCAGGAGGTGTGATGTAAGAGCGCTGTCTGCAGGGGGTGTGATGTAAGAGCGCTGTCTGCAGGGGGTGTGATGTAAGAGCGCTGTCTGCAGGGGGAGTGATGTAAGAGAGCTGTCTGCAGGGGGTGTGATGTAAGAGCGCTGCTTGCAGGGGGTGTGATGTAAGAGCGCTGCCTGCAGGGGGTGTGATGTAAGAGCGCTGTCTGCAGGGGGAGTGATGTAAGAGCGCTGTCTGCAGGGGGAGTGATGTAAGAGAGCTGTCTGCAGGGGGAGTGATGAAAGAGAGCTGTCTGCAGGGGGAGTGATGTGAGAGAGCTGCCTGCAGGGGGAGTGACGTGAGAGCGCTGTCTGCAGGGGGAGTGATGTAAGAGCGCTGTCTGCAGGGGTGTGATGTAAGAGAGCTGTCTGCAGGGGGAGTGATGTAAGAGAGCTGTCTGCAGGGGGTGTGATGTAAGAGCGCTGTCTGCAGGTGGAGTGATGTAAGAGCGCTGCCTGCAGGGGGTGTGATGTAAGAGCGCTGCCTGCGGGGGGTGTGATGTAAGAGCGCTGTCTGCGGGGGGGTGTGATGTAAGAGAGCTGTCTGCAGGGGGTGTGATGTAAGAGCGCTGTCTGCAGGTGGAGTGATGTAAGAGCGCTGCCTGCAGGGGGTGTGATGTAAGAGCGCTGCCTGCGGGGGGTGTGATGTAAGAGCGCTGTCTGCGGGGGGGTGTGATGTAAGAGAGCTGTCTGCGGGGGGGGAGTGATGTAAGAGCGCTGTCTGCAGGGGGAGTGATGTAAGAGTGCTGTCTGCAGGTGTGTGATGTAAGAGAGCTGTCTGCAGGGGGTGTGATGTAAGAGCGCTGCCTGCAAGGGGGTGTGATGTAAGAGCGCTGTCTGCAGGGGGAGTGATGTAAGAACGCTGTCTGCAGGGGGAGTGATGTAAGAGAGCTGTCTGCGGGGGGGAGTGATGTAAGAGCGCTGTCTGCAGGGGGAGTGATGTAAGAGTGCTGTCTGCAGGTGTGTGATGTAAGAGAGCTGTCTGCAGGGGGTGTGATGTAAGAGCGCTGCCTGCAAGGGGGTGTGATGTAAGAGCGCTGTCTGCAGGGGGAGTTATGTAAGAACGCTGTCTGTAGGGGGTGTGATGTAAGAGCGCTGTCTGCAGGGGGAGTGATGTAAGAACGCTGTCTGCAGGGGGAGTGATGTAAGAGAGCTGCCTGCAGGGGGAGTGATGTAAGAGAGCTGTCTGCAGGGGGAGTGATGTAAGAACGCTGTCTGCAGGGGGAGTGATGTAAGAGAGCTGCCTGCAGGGGGAGTGATGTAAGAGAGCTGCCTGCAGGGGGAGTGATGTAAGAGCGCTGCCTGCAGGGGGAGTGATGTAAGAGCGCTGCCTGCAGGGGGAGTGATGTAAGAGCGCTGCCTGCAGGGGGAGTGATGTAAGAGCGCTGCCTACAGGGGGAGTGATGTAAGAGCGCTGTCTGCAGGGGGTGTGATGTAAGAGCGCTGCCTGCAGGGGGAGTGATGTAAGAGCGCTGTCTGCAGGGGGAGTGATGTAAGAGAGCTGCCTGCAGGGGGTGTGATCTAAGAGAGCTGTCTGCAGGGGGAGTGATGTAAGAGAGCTGCCTGCAGGGGGTGTGATGTAAGAGAGCTGTCTGCAGGGGGAGTGATGTAAGAGAGCTGTCTGCAGGGGTGTGATGTAAGAGCACTGCCTGCAGGGGGAGTGATGTAAGAGAGCTGCCTGCAGGGGGTATGATGTAAGAGAGCTGTCTGCAGGGGTGTGATGTAAGAGCGCTGCCTGCAGGGGGAGTGATGAAAGAGAGCTGTCTGCAGGGGGAGTGATGTAAGAGAGCTGTCTGCAGGGGGAGTGATGTAAGAGAGCTGTCTGCAGGGGGAGTGATGTAAGAGCGCTGCCTGCAGGGGGGAGTAATGTAAGAGCGCTGCCTGCAGGGGGGAGTAATGTAAGAGCGCTGTCTGCAGGGGGTATGATGTAAGAGAGCTGTCTGCAGGGGGTGTGATGTAAGAGAGCTGTCTGCAGGGGGAGTGATGTAAGAGCGCTGCCTGCAGGGGATATGATGTAAGAGCGCTGTCTGCAGGGGGAGTGATGTAAGAGCGCTGCTTGCAGGGTGAGTGATGTAAGAGCGCTGCCTGCAGGGGGAGTGATGTAAGAGAGCTGTCTGCAGGGGATGTGATGTAAGAGAGCTGTCTGCAGGGGGAGTGATGTAAGAGCGCTGTCTGCAGGAGTGATGTAAGAGCGCTGTCTGCAGGGGGTGTGATGTAAGAGCGCTGCCTGCGGGGGGTGTGATGTAAGAGCGCTGTCTGCGGGGGGGGGGGGGGGGGGGGAGTGATGTAAGAGAGCTGCCTGCAGGGGGAGTGATGTAAGAGAGCTGTCTGGAGGAGTGATGTAAGAGAGCTGCCTGCAGGGGGAGTGATGTAAGAGAGCTGCCTGCAGGGGGAGTGATGTAAGAGAGCTGTCTGGAGGAGTGATGTAAGAGCGCTGTCTGCAGGGGGTGTGATGTAAGAGCGCTGTCTGCAGGGGGTGTGATGTAAGAGCGCTGTCTGCAGGGGGAGTGATGTAAGAGCTCTGCCTGCAGGGGGTGTGATGTAAGAGCGCTGCTTGCAGGGGGTGTGATGAAAGAGAGCTGTCTGCAGGGGGAGTGATGTGAGAGAGCTGCCTGCAGGGGGAGTGACGTGAGAGCGCTGTCTGCAGGGGGAGTGATGTAAGAGCGCTGTCTGCAGGGGTGTGATGTAAGAGAGCTGTCTGCAGGGGGAGTGATGTAAGAGAGCTGTCTGCAGGGGGAGTGATGTAAGAGCGCTGCCTGCAGGGGTGTGATGTAAGAGAGCTGTCTGCAGGGGGTGTGATGTAAGAGCGCTGTCTGCAGGGGGTGTGATGTAAGAGAGCTGTCTGCAGGGGGAGTGATGTAAGAGCGCTGTCTGCAGGGGGTGTGATGTAAGAGAGCTGTCTGCAGGGGGAGTGATGTAAGAGCGCTGCCTGCAGGGGATATGATGTAAGAGCGCTGCCTGCAGGGGGAGTGATGTAAGAGCGCTGTCTGCAGGGGATGTGATGTAAGAGAGCTGTCTGCAGGGGGAGTGATGTAAGAGAGCTGTCTGGAGGAGTGATGTAAGAGCGCTGTCTGCAGGTGGAGTGATGTAAGAGCGCTGCCTGCAGGGGGTGTGATGTAAGAGCGCTGCCTGCGGGGGGTGTGATGTAAGAGCGCTGTCTGCGGGGGGGTGTGATGTAAGAGAGCTGTCTGCAGGGGGTGTGATGTAAGAGCGCTGTCTGCAGGTGGAGTGATGTAAGAGCGCTGCCTGCAGGGGGTGTGATGTAAGAGCGCTGCCTGCGGGGGGTGTGATGTAAGAGCGCTGTCTGCGGGGGTGTGTGATGTAAGAGAGCTGTCTGCGGGGGGGGGAGTGATGTAAGAGCGCTGTCTGCAGGGGGAGTGATGTAAGAGTGCTGTCTGCAGGTGTGTGATGTAAGAGAGCTGTCTGCAGGGGGTGTGATGTAAGAGCGCTGCCTGCAAGGGGGTGTGATGTAAGAGCGCTGTCTGCAGGGGGAGTGATGTAAGAGAGCTGTCTGCAGGGGGAGAGATGTAAGAACGCTGTCTGCAGGGGGAGTGATGTAAGAGCGCTGTCTGTAGGGGGAGTGATGTAAGAGCGCTGTCTGCAGGTGGAGTGATGTAAGAGCGCTGCCTGCAGGGGGTATGATGTAAGAGCGCTGTCTGCAGGAGAAGTGATGTAAGAGCGCTGCCTGCAGGGGGAGTGATGTAAGAGAGCTGCCTGCAGGGGGAGTGATGTAAGAGTGCTGTCTGCAGGGGGTGTGATGTAAGAGCGCTGCCTGCAGGGGGAGTGATGTAAGAGCGCTGCCTGCAGGGGGAGTGATGTAAGAGCGCTGCCTGCAGGGGGAGTGATGTAAGAGCGCTGCCTACAGGGGGAGTGATGTAAGAGCGCTGTCTGCAGGGGGAGTGATGTAAGAGAGCTGCCTGCAGGGGGAGTGATGTAAGAGAGCTGTCTGGAGGAGTGATGTAAGAGCGCTGTCTGCAGGGGGTGTGATGTAAGAGCGCTGCCTGCAGGGGGAGTGATGTAAGAGCGCTGTCTGCAGGAGGTGTGATGAAAGAGAGCTGCCTGCAGGGGGAGTGATGTAAGAGAGCTGCCTGCAGGGGGTGTGACGTGAGAGAGCTGCCTGCAGGGGGAGTGACGTAAGAGCGCTGCCTGCAGGGGGTATGATGTAAGAGAGCTGCCTGCAGGGGGTGTGACGTGAGAGAGCTGCCTGCAAGGGTGTGATGTAAGAGCGCTGCCTGCAGGGGGAGTGATGTAAGAGCGCTGCCTGCAGGGGGAGTGATGTAAGAGCGCTGCCTGCAGGGGGAGTGATGTAAGAGCGCAGTCTGCGGGGGGAGTTATGTAAGAGCGCTGCCTGCAGGGGGAGTGATGTAAGAGCGCAGTCTGCGGGGGGGGTGATGTAAGAGCGCTGCCTGCAGGGGGTGTGATGTAAGAGCGCTGTCTGCAGGGGGTGTGATGTAAGAGAGCTGTCTGCAGAGGGAGTGATTTAAGAACGCTGTCTGCAGGGGGAGTGATGTAAGAGCGCTGTCTGCAGGGGGAGTGATGTAAGAGAGCTGCCTGCAGGGGGTGTGATGTAAGAGCGCTGCCTGCAGGGGGAGTGATGTAAGAGCGCTGTCTGCAGGGGGTGTGATGTAAGAGAGCTGTCTGCAGAGGGAGTGATTTAAGAGCGCTGTCTGCAGGGGGAGTGATGTAAGAGAGCTGTCTGCAGGGGGAGTGATGTAAGAGCGCTGTCTGCAGGGGGAGTGATGTAAGAGCGCTGTCTGCAGGGGGTGTGATGTAAGAGAGCTGCCTGCAGGGGGTGTGATGTAAGAGCGCTGCCTGCAGGGGGAGTGATGTAAGAGAGCTGCCTGCAGGGGTGTGATGTAAGAGCGCTGCCTCCAGGGGGTGTGATGTAAGAGCGCTGCCTGCAGGGGGAGTGATGTAAGAACGCTGTCTGCAGGGGGAGTGATGTAAGAGCGCTGTCTGCAGGGGGAGTGATGTAAGAGCGCTGTCTGCAGGGGGAGTTATGTAAGCGCTGTCTGCAGGGGGTATGATGTAAGAGCGTTGCCTGCAGGGGGTGTGATGTAAGAGCGCTGCCTGCAGGGGGAGTGATGTAAGAGCGCTGCCTGCAGGGGGTGTGATGTAAGAGCGCTGCCTGCAGGGGGTGTGATGTAAGAGAGCTGTCTGCGGGGGGGTGTGATGTAAGAGCGCTGTCTGCAGGGGGTGTGATGTAAGAGCGTTGTCTGCAGGGGGAGTGATGTAAGAGCGCTGCCTGCAGGGGGAGTGATGTAAGATCGCTGTCTGCAGGGGGTGTGATGTAAGAAAGCTGTCTGCAGGGGGAGTGATGTAAGAGCGCTGCCTGCAGGGGGTGTGATGTAAGAGAGCTGTCTGCAGGGGGAGTGATGTAAGAGCGCTTCCTGCAGGGGGTGTGATGTAAGAGAGCTGTCTGCAGGGGGAGTGATGTAAGAGAGCTGTCTGCAGGTGGAGTGATGTAAGAGCGCTGCCTGCAGGGGGTGTGATGTAAGAGCGCTGCCTGCAGGGGGTGTGATGTAAGAGAGCTGTCTGCGGGGGGTGTGAAGTAAGAGCGCTGTCTGCAGGGGGAGTGATGTAAGAGCGCTGTCTGCAGGGGGAGTGATGTAAGAGAGCTGCCTGCAGGGGGAGTGATGTAAGAGAGCTGTCTGGAGGAGTGATGTAAGAGCGCTGTCTGCAGGGGGGAGTAATGTAAGAGCGCTGTCTGCAGGAGGTGTGATGAAAGAGAGCTGTCTGCAGGGGGAGTGATGTAAGAGAGCTGTCTGCAGGTGGAGTGATGTAAGAGCGCTGCCTGCAGGGGGTGTGATGTAAGAGCGCTGCCTGCAGGGGGTGTGATGTAAGAGAGCTGTCTGCAGGGGGAGTGAAGTAAGAGCGCTGTCTGCAGGGGGAGTGATGTAAGAGCGCTGTCTGCAGGGGGAGTGATGTAAGAGAGCTGCCTGCAGGGGGAGTGATGTAAGAGAGCTGTCTGGAGGAGTGATGTAAGAGCGCTGTCTGCAGGGGGGAGTAATGTAAGAGCGCTGTCTGCAGGAGGTGTGATGAAAGAGAGCTGCCTGCAGGGGGAGTGATGTAAGAGAGCTGCCTGCAGGGGGTGTGACGTGAGAGAGCTGCCTGCAGGGGGAGTGACGTAAGAGGGCTGCCTGCAGGGGGTATGATGTAAGAGAGCTGCCTGCAGGGGGTGTGACGTGAGAGAGCTGCCTGCAAGGGTGTGATGTAAGAGCGCTGCCTGCAGGGGGAGTGATGTAAGAGAGCTGTCTGCAGGGGGTGTGATGTAAGAGAGCTGTCTGCAGGGGTGTGATGTAGGAGCGCTGCCTGCAGGGGGAATGATGTAAGAGAGCTGTCTGCAGGGGGAGTGATGTAAGAGAGCTGTCTGCAGGGGGAGTGATGTAAGAGCGCTGCCTGCAGGTGGAGTGATGTAAGAGCGCTGCCTGCAGGGGGTGTGATGTAAGAGCGCAGTCTGCGGGGGGTGTGATGTAAGAGCGCTGCCTGCAGGGGGAGTGATGTAAGAGCGCTGCCTGCAGGGGGTGTGATGTAAGAGCGCTGCCTGCAGGGGGAGTGATGTAAGAGCGCTGCCTGCAGGGGGAGTGATGTAAGAGCGCTGCCTACAGGGGGAGTAATGTAAGAGCGCTGCCTGCAGGGGGAGTGATGTAAGAGCGCTGCCTGCAGGGGGAGTGATGTAAGAGCGCTGCCTGCAGGGGGTGTGATGTAAGAGCGCTGCCTGCAGGGGGAGTGATGTAAGAGCGCTGCCTGCAGGGGGAGTGATGTAAGAGCGCTGCCTGCAGGGGGTGTGATGTAAGAGCGCTGCCTGCAGGGGGAGTGATGTAAGAGCGCTGTCTGCAGGGGGTGTGATGTAAGAGCGCTGCCTCCAGGGGGTGTGATGTAAGAGCGCTGCCTGCAGGGGGAGTGATGTAAGAACGCTGTCTGCAGGGGGAGTGATGTAAGAGCGCTGTCTGCAGGGGGAGTGATGTAAGCGCTGTCTGCAGGGGGTATGATGTAAGAGCGTTGCCTGCAGGGGGTGTGATGTAAGAGCGCTGGCTGCAGGGGGAGTGATGTAAGAGCGCTGTCTGCAGGGGGAGTGATGTAAGAGAGCTGCCTGCAGGGGGTGTGATGTAAGAACGCTGTCTGCAGGGGGAGTGATGTAAGAGCGCTGTCTGCAGGGGGAGTGATGTAAGAGCGCTGTCTGCAGGGGGAGTGATGTAAGCGCTGTCTGCAGGGGGTATGATGTAAGAGCGTTGCCTGCAGGGGGTGTGATGTAAGAGCGCTGGCTGCAGGTGGAGTGATGTAAGAGCGCTGTCTGCAGGGGGTGTGATGTAAGAGAGCTGTCTGCAGGGGGAGTGATGTAAGAGCTCTGCCTGCAGGGGGTGTGGTGTAAGTGCGCTGCCTGCAGGGGGAGTGATGTAAGAGCGCTAACTGCAGGGGGAGTGATGTAAGAGTGCTGTCTGCAGGGGGTGTGATGTAAGAGCTCTGCCTGCAGGGGGTGTGGTGTAAGTGCGCTGCCTGCAGGGGGAGTGATGTAAGAGCGCTGCCTGCAGGGGGAGTGGTGTAAGAGCGCTGCCTGCAGGGGGTGTGATGTAAGAGCGCTGCCTGCAGGGGGTGTGATGTAAGAGCGCTGTCTGCAGGGGGTGTGATGTAAGAGCGCTGCCTGCAGGGGTGTGATGTAAGAGCGCTGCCTGCAGGGGGTGTGATGTAAGAGCGCTGGCTGCAGGTGGAGTGATGTAAGAGCGCTGTCTGCAGGGGGTGTGATGTAAGAGAGCTGTCTGCAGGGGGAGTGATGTAAGAGCTCTGCCTGCAGGGGGTGTGGTGTAAGTGCGCTGCCTGCAGGGGGAGTGATGTAAGAGCGCTAACTGCAGGGGGAGTGATGTAAGAGTGCTGTCTGCAGGGGGTGTGATGTAAGAGCGCTGTCTGCAGGGGGAGTGATGTAAGAGCGCTGTCTGCAGGGGGTGTGATGTAAGAGCTCTGCCTGCAGGGGGTGTGGTGTAAGTGCGCTGCCTGCAGGGGGAGTGATGTAAGAGCGCTGCCTGCAGGGGGAGTGGTGTAAGAGCGCTGCCTGCAGGGGGTGTGATGTAAGAGCGCTGCCTGCAGGGGGTGTGATGTAAGAGCGCTGTCTGCAGGGGGTGTGATGTAAGAGCGCTGCCTGCAGGGGTGTGATGTAAGAGCGCTGCTTCAGGGGGTGTGATGTAAGAGTGCTGTCTGCAGGGGGTGTGGTGTAAGAGCGCTGCCTGCAGGGGGTGTGGTGTAAGAGCGCTGCCTGCAGGGGGTGTGATGTAAGAGCGCTGCCTGCAGGGGGTATGATGTAAGAGCGCTGCCTGCAGGGGGAGTGATGTAAGAGCGCTGCCTGCAGGGGGAGTGATGTAAGAGAGCTGTCTGCAGGGGGTGTGATGTAAGAGCGCTGTCTGCAGGGGTGTAATGTAGAGCGCTGCCTGCAGGGGGTATGATGTAAGAGCGCTGCCTGCAGGGGTGTAATGTAGAGCGCTGCCTGCAGGGGGTATGATGTAAGAGCGCTGCCTGCAGGGGGAGTGATGTAAGAGCGCTGCCTGCAGGGGGAGTGATGTAAGAGCGCTGCCTGCAGGGGGAGTGATGTAAGAGCGCTGCCTGCAGGGGGAGTGATGTAAGAGAGCTGTCTGCAGGGGGAGTGATGTAAGAGCGCTGTCTGCAGGGGGTTTGATGTAAGAGAGCTGCCGGCAGGGGATGTGATGAAGAGCGCTACCTGCAGGGGGAGTGATGTAAGAGCGCTGCCTGCAGGGGGAGTGATGTAAGAGAGCTGCCTGCAGGGGGAGTAATGTAAGAGCGCTGCCTGCAGGGGGTGTGATGTAAGAGCGCTGCCTGCAGGGGGTGTGATGTAAGAGCGCTGCCTGCAGGAGGAGTGATGTAAGAGCGCTGCCTGCAGGGGGTGTGATGTAAGAGCGCTGCCTGCAGGGGGTATGATGTAAGAGCGCTGCCTGCAGGGGGAGTGATGTAAGAGAGCTGCCTGCAGGGGTGTGATGTAGAGCGCTGCCTGCAGGGGGTATGATGTAAGAGCGCTGCCTGCAGGGGGAGTGATGTAAGAGCGCTGCCTGCGGGGAGTGTGATGTAAGAGAGCTGTCTGCAGGGGGTTTGATGTAAGAGCGCTGTCTGCAGGGGGTTTGATGTAAGAGCGCTGCCTACAGGGGATGTGATGTAAGAGCGCTGCCTGCAGGGGGAGTGATGTAAGAGAGCTGTCTGCAGGGGGAGTGATGTAAGAGCGCTGCCTGCAGGGGGTGTGATGTAAGAGCGCTGTCTGCAGGGGGTTTGATGTAAGAGAGCTGCCGGCAGGGGATGTGATATAAGAGCGCTACCTGCAGGGGGAGTGATGTAAGAGCGCTGCCTGCAGGGGGAGTGATGTAAGAGAGCTGCCTGCAGGGGGAGTAATGTAAGAGCGCTGCCTGCAGGGGGTGTGATGTACGAGCGCTGCCTGCAGGGGGTGTGATGTAAGAGAGCTGTCTGCAGGGGGTGTGGTGTAAGAGCGCTGCCTGGAGGGGGTATGATGTAAGAGAGCTGTCTGCAGGGGGAGCGATGTAAGAGAGCTACCTGCAGGGGGTGTGATGTAAGAGCGCTGCCTGCAGGGGGTATGATGTAAGAGAGCTGCCTGCAGGGGGTGTGATGTAAGAGCGCTGGCTGCAGGGGGTGTGATGTAAGAGCGCTGTCTGCAGGGGGAGTGATGTAAGAGAGCTGCCTGCAGGGGGTATGATGTAAGAGAGGTGCCTGCAGGGGGTATGATGTAAGAGCGCTGCCTGCAGGGGGAGTGATGTAAGAGCGCTGCCTGCAGGGGATGTGATGTAAGAGCGCTGTCTGCAGGGGATGTGATGTAAGAGCGCTGTCTGCAGGGGATGTGATGTAAGAGCGCTGTCTGCAGGGGGACTGATGTAAGAGCGCTGCCTGCAGGGGGTGTGATGTAAGAGCGCTGCCTGCAAGGGTGTGATGTAAGAGCGCTGCCTGCAGGGGGTGTGATGTAAGAGCGCTGCCTGCAGGGGTAGTGATGTAAGAGCGCTGTCTGCAGGGGGAGTAATGTAAGAGCGCTGTCTGCAGGGGGTATGGTGTAAGAGCGCTGCCTGCAGGGGGTGTGATGTAAGAGCGCTGCCTGCAGGTGGAGTGATGTAAGAGCGCTGCCTGCAGCGGGTGTGATGAAAGGGCGCTGCCTGCAGGGGGTATGATGTAAGAGTGCTGCCTGCAGGGGGAGTAATGTAAGACCGCTGTCTGCAGGGGGTGTGATGTAAGAGCGCTGCCTGCAGGGGGTGTGATGTAAGAGCGCTGCCTGCAGGGGGAGTGATGTAAGAGAGCTGTCTGCAGGAGGAGTGATGTAAGAGCGCTGCCTGCAGGGGGAGTGATGTAAGAGCGCTGTCTGCAGGGGAAGTGATGTAAGAGCGCTGCCTGCAGGGGGAGTAATGTAAGGGCGCTGCCTGCAGGGGATGTGATGTAATAGCGCTGCCTGCAGGAGGAGTGATGTAAGAGCGCTGCCTGCAGGGGGTGTGATGTAAGAGCGCTGCCTGCAGGGGATGTGATGTAAGAGCGCTGCCTGCAGGGGGTATGATGTAAGAGCGTTTGCTCTTTTAGACTGGTGTAGGAGTTCTCACAGCAGGGTAAAGCAACCTTGCTCTTGGCATTATTGGTGCAAGCTCGCTTGCTATGGTTGCGAGCGAGAGCCCCTGCTTCAGCTCAAAGTGACGTAGGATCGCGTGCAAGCGCAATAGCGTCTCCCTTTCCGAGAGTGGGAGCAGATTTGAATTCCTGGAAGCCGTGCAGACTTTGGAGGGGGTCAGAGTAAGAGCGCAGACAGAGCCGCCCGCAACAGAGAGCCCTGCGAAAGCTCCCTCACTCGTCCCGACACTTGTTTCTTTTCACTCGGCGGAATCGACTTGCTGTATAAATAATCAGCTATTTCCAACCAAAATGAAACAGGAGCCGGAGCTGTGCGAGACAAAGCAGCTTTCATGAAGAAGCCCGTTCTGAGTGCCGGGAAAGTCTGGCTGCAGCCTTCATCCCAAACCATAGGGTTTCTTTCCTTTAACCAGGGGGCGGGAGGTAGGGTGCAGTGCGGCAAGACCCAATTATACCTAGGGATACCAGCCCTCAGATTAATCAATCTCCGAATGGACGTTAGCTCCCTATTGACGTGAATGGGACTCACCGGTTTGGGTGCATCAACCCATAAGTGACCTTGATGTATAACTCCCGTGTGTGCAAGTCGGGGAGAAGATACGTCTTGGGCGTGATCTGGAATGTGCTCCCTGTAACTGTATAGGCATTTAGCGTTGTTGAAACATCGCAGGCGGGAGCAGATCGCCGCTGCAAAATGAGCGTCATGGCAAGATGGTGCCATATAGCGGCAGCAATGAGCCACTTTCCGGCGCAAAAATGGAAAGACATGTATGCAATGACAGGCATGGGCACGGAGCATTTCTCTTCTACGCCGAGATCAATTCCCCCAGAAGCTCTGTATATAGATTGTAAGCTCTTCGGGGCAGCGACTCCTTTTCCTAAATGTCACTTTTATGTCAGAAGCACTTCTTCCCATTTTGTGTTATTTATATGATTATATCACGTGTATTACCGCTGTGAAGCGCTATGTTTAATGGCACTATATATATATATATATATATATATATAGCAAATGGATATATTACTGTATGCTCATTAGATAGGTCGGCAACCCCGCCTTTCTCCATTATCACCCAGCCCACAGCGCTTCCACTGCAGCAAGGGATTCTGGGAAATGATATGCAAATGAGCACACAGTGCCACTTTTTGCTTCAAAACCATTCAACATGGTTCCCCTATAGGCTTAAGCTTGCTGCATGATCACAGCTTTGAGCACAGCCAGGGTTAAGATGCATAGCCAGCAAACCCACCCACAGACAGACTGTTTCGACCTTAATGGGTCTCTCTCTCTAAAAAATATATATATATATATATATATATATATATATATATATATATATATAATATATATATATATATTTTAGAGAGAGAGACCCATTAAGGTCGAAACAGTCTGTCTGTGGGTGGGTTTGCTGGCTATGCATCTTAACTCATATGCATATAACTCCTATAGTGTGACTGAATTGCTTTTTTATATATATAAAAAAAAACAATCCTTAAGATTTTCTTAATCTCTAGCTTCTGAAGTTGCCATGGTAACCTTTTAGACGGCAATGATCTCTGGGGCGCCATTTTAACTTCACTTAATATTTGAACCGCTTGTATCTCCTGAACGGGGAGAACCAGCTAAATAAAAAGAAAACGTTGATTAGTGCGGATTGCTGAATTAAAGGTGCCGGACCACTAATTTTTTTAAATTTTTATTTTGCCGAGGCAGGGGGCCCTCCGGAGGGGAACAATGTTAATTTTACCTGGATCCTGAGATACCTGCAGTGAAGGGTTTCGCCGGTACTTCTTGCTTATTGAAGCCCCCTGCATCACGTGAGCTAATAGGTAGCCGCAACGGTTGGAAGATTTAAATCGCCATTTTGTTTCCCCTGAAGGGCATGCGGCACCATCCCCGGTAAGTATCTCTGGAACCAGCTGGACTGCGTCAATTTCAGCGGCGGGCGCCCCCTGCTTCCCTTCTACGTTAAAAAAGGAGGGAGGGGGGGGTGTAAAAAGAAAGACGGACTAACACTGCCCCATTAAATGCTGAACCTTTGGCAATGTTAGCAGAGAGAGGTGCAATAGTCTGGCTGCTATGTATATGTATGTATGTATGTATGTCTTTATTTGTATAGCGCCATAAAATGTACATAGCGCTTCACAGTAGTAATACATGTCATATAAATAACAAATATAAATAACAGATCATGGGAATAAGTGCTTCAGACATACTGTAAAAGTAACATTAAGGAAGGAGTCCCTGCTCCGAGGAGCTTACAATCTAATTGGTAGGTAGGGAGAACGTACAGAGACAGTAGGAGGGAATACAAGTAAGTGCGTCTGCAGGGGGCCAAGCTTTGTGTCATGTGTCCATGATTATCCAGTGCTACTCATATGCTTCTTTAAGCAGATGTGTCTTAAGGTGGGTCTTAAAGGTGGATAGCGAGGGGGCTAGTCGGGTATTGAGGGGAAGGGCATTCCAGAGGTGTGGGGCAGAAAGTGAGAAAGGTTTAAGGCGGGAGAGAGCTTTAGATACAAAGGGGGTAGTAAGAAGACTTCCTTGAGAAGAACGCAAGAGTCGTGATGGTGCATAGCGAGAAATTAGGGCTGAGATGTAATGAGGGGCAGAAGAATGTAAAGCTTTAAAAGTGAGCAGTAGAATTGAGTGTGAGATACGCGATTTAATCGGAAGCCAGGAGAGGGATTTCAGCAGGGGAGACGCTGAGACAGATTTAGGAAAGAGTAGAGTGATTCTGGCAGCAGTGTTTAGGATAGATTGTAGGGGAGACAGGTGAGAGGTAGGAAGGCCGGACAGCAGGAGGTTGCAGTAATCGAGACGTGAGAGAATGAGGGCCTGAGTCAGAGTTTTAGCAGTTGAGTATATGATCTCTACGTGGGTATTCACGCAGGTTCTTGGCATAACCAGGGCAATTGAAACGGCAAGATAGGGTTAAAAATACACTAGCAATCATTGCATTTCAGGTCCCCCTGGCAGCAAAGCAGTTAACAACACTCCCCCCCCCCAAAATCCTCCCCCCCCCACCCCCGCCATGTCAATTCCCTCCTTTTTTTTTTTTAACATCATAAAATAATAATTTGGTCACACAGGCTTCATTCCTGGTACCTCTACAAGAGGAAATGCCAAATATCTTCGGTCAGTAGGGAAGAGATACATTTGAATGCAGACATTTCTGCACTGCAGCAACGTGGAAAGAAACAGAGGAATTCAGGCAAAACTGACATTAAAATCATGTTTTTTTTAACCTCTCCCCCCCACCACAGAAGCGCTATTTATGCCATCCTTCCCCCCCCCCCCCCCCACCAAAGATACCCCATCAGATTATGGCTCGTTTCATTACGTTAAAAGTTTCTCTAGAATTGGTTAAGAACTAAAATGACATTTCTTGCCACTATTAGATGTTTCATTTACAATTCCATTTGAAACAGTGTTATCGTACTAACAGTATTTGGAAGTGTAACTGTGAATTCTTTTTTGTATACCAGGGGTCAGTCATGTCTCCCATCATGTAAGCAACAAACCAAAAAGAAAAACCTCCTGCTTATAGCATGTAACAGAATAAAAAGCGTGTGCCCGGGCAAATCGGCATCAATGTGTCTGTATTTAGCATGTGTATTAAAGGTGCAGTTCCCCATTTTAATGTAGCGGGGTACCCCCTGGCTACTAAATCTACCCAATAGGCTGGCAGTAAACCCTGGTGTTCACAGGTTTGCCAGTAGTTATCATGGGGTTTTCCCCCTTCATTCTTGGTGTTGCGCTTGAGTGACAGCAGGGGGTGGCATATCCTGTTGTGGCTGGGACAACGGGATGCCCGCCCTCTGGCTGTACTTAAGGGCAGGACCGCCCTAAAAGTGGGTTGGCTGTCCTTCCCCATGAGGAATGCAGGTCACGACTGGGAGCCTGAGATTGGGGCCTTGCCATGTGCTCTTCCCTCCGGGGAGGAGTAGAGTGACTATACCTCTGCCCCCGCAAGGGAGGTGGGGAGGAGCTAGGATGGCTGCGGGTGCCCCAGGCCCGTAGTGACTGTCCAGGGACTATCTCCGGTGATATCTGAGAGAAGAGACTGTGATCCGGCAGGTGACTGCTGAGTACCTGTATTACTGCAATACGAGTAGTAATAAACCCGTTCCTGTTTTGCAATATACCTCCTGCTTGGTGTGTAGTCTTATTGGGGGGGGGGGGGGGGGGTGGGGAGTTACAATTCTACCGTGGGAGATCGCCTCCATATCCCTGGAGCCTGCGGCAGATGGAGGCGCTGCACTGCTAAGTATTATGTGGGGTATGGACCCCAGAAGCCTGTTCCTGTTGTGTCCCAAGGTTACCGCGGACGACTCAGCCCTCTTTTTAACAGCAGGTAATGCACCAACACCCAGTAATGGCCCCGATATGCGATGGGGGGGGGGGGGGGGGGGAGGGGGGGAAACACTTACGTTAAGAATTAGTTCAATAAGATAGATATGATATAAAGCAGATTACGATACTATTTAAGCAGCAATCCTGTGCGAAACCTGTGTGAGATTCATTCATATAATGTTAGTATCTTGCCCCATGAGCATGTCCTGTTTTTCATTGTTAAGCTGACTGCACTGGGTTTTGGGGGGGGAAAGCTTCATTTAAACCTAACAAATATTTCATATTTCCAATGTTTATATCTACTGAATGAGGCATCAGATTAAAAAAAAAAAACATCTTTGGAAAGACTAAGAAAAAATCTCTTCGAGCAAGTAAAAAACCAAAATACATAAATGGTGATCTGCCCGGACTTCCGCTTTATAAAGGCCGTAAGCCTGCAGTAGAGTATTCACATGGCAACTTCTGTTTAATCTAACCTGCTGCACCCCACTGGGCTGCTCTGAACTGTTTGCATGCATATTCCAGGGCAGCAGAGTGCATGATCGGTGAATCTGTCTTATCCTAAACTTCTCAGGTAAGCATCTTTGCAGAAGTCTAATAATGCCAGGCACCCAACAGCATTATTATAGGGGCAGCTATCTTAATTTATGTTTTGGACTCACTTTTTAGGTGTAAAATACATTGTTTAAAAAAAAAAAAACCAGTGAGCAAGGAAAAGACCACAGAGGTGAAAACAGACATGCATTGTATGGTGAAGAAATCTTTAAAAAATTAAACATGCCAGAGGTGCTGCATATATGTGTGCTTAATTGTATCTGATTGTTACACAGTAGAGGAGATAGAAAAAAGACATACAGCTCAACCCCGTTATAACGCGATCCGTTACAACGCGAATCCGCTTACAACGCGATGCAGGCGTGGCTCCCAATTTTTGTATGTATGAATACTTTAAAACACAATTATTGGGATCTTAAATACTTTATTGTACAATGCATACAATTGTACATTATTTCTAACACGATCCGCTTATAGCGCGATGTGATTCTTTGGACCCCAAGCACAGCGTTATAAGGGGGTTGAGCTGTATGTCCATCAAGTTCAACCTGTGCTAAATTTGGACTACAGATACTTATCCTATATTTGTATTTACAGTATTTTATAGATCCAGAGGAAGACAAACAAAAAACACCAGTGAAATGTCATGCAATGATATCTCATAAGGGGAAAAATAAATTCCTTCCTGAAAACAAATATTGGCAATCAGATTTCTCCCTTGTGGTTGGTCTAAGTCAGTGGTTTCCAACCTTTTTGGGGGTAAGGAATCCAAAACAGACGGTCCTCGGTTATCCACCGGAATCCATCCTGCAAATTGGATAGCGGACCGTTGGATTGTGGATCCAATGTTAATTTGCGGCGGATAATCCATTCCGACGTCGGATAATGCGTTCAGTGGAATGTATTATCTGGTGTTGGATAATCTGTTCTACGGATAATGACCGTCGGATAGCGAGGTCTACCTGTTATTGTATTGTGAAATTCTGCGGAACCCCAACCCTCTCTAACAGCGCGTCTGAGATCAGATGCATTGTAAGGAACCCCAACCCTCTCTAATAGCGCGTCTGAGATCAGATGCATTGTAAGGAACCCCAACCCTCTCTAATAGCGTGTCTGAGATCAGATGCATTGTAAGGAACCCCAACCCTCTCTAATAGAGCGTCTGAGATCAGATGTACTGTAAGGAACCCCAACCCTCTCTAAGAGCGTGTCTGCATTATAAGGAACCCCAACCCTCTCTAATAGCGCGTCTGAGATCAGATGAATGATCATCAAATGCATGGTAAATTCTTCTGTCTTTTGTACAATTTTGACATAAATAGAAAATTGCAGGGAACCCTTTAGGGATGCACGGGGAATCCAAGAGTTCCTAGAAACCCCTGTTAAGAAACACTTGTCTAAGACTCCCTTGTTTGGCATGGGACACTGGCTGAGAAACCCTGTGTTTACAGTAAACACAGGGGGTTTAACTCATAGGGTGCCCTTATGATGTTTAGTGGTCAAAAGGGCCAGCACTCTAGGGGCCCTTATGACGTTCAGTGAACATCGTTTGATGATTTCTTCTTGTTGTTTAGGAGGAGATCGTGTTCACCACTCACTTTTGTTCTTGTCGCCGGGGGGCCTGACCAGCCACAAGTGATTGCTACCGGCGGCGGTTGAAGGCTGCAATCCTACCTTACCTTCCATCTAGCTGTTCAATCTCTAGTGGCCTGACTCGTACGTAAAAGAGAAGACAAACACGTGGAATGAAGTTTGAATTTGACATTATTATTTTATTTCAATAAAAACGAAGTGAAAAGATTATATTGATGCATACAATGGCAGTCCTCATAGCATTCTCCGGCACCCCAGGCTTCCATGCCGTTTTCTGTGCAAAACCTCTGTTCTCAGAAACCTATATAACTTTTGATCCCTATATGAAATCAAGATAAAGTGTAACCCTTTCACTGCTGTAATGCCAGCAGCATCAGAGTGCTACGGACATATTTTCGCTGCCACCACCACATTGTCACATCGCATGCTAGTGACCAGACCTCGGGACCTCCCTCTCGTGCTCACGGCTCATCAGAGAGCCAGGGCAGCTTGCAAAAAGGGGTACATCATAAGGGCTGGCCAACTCCAGTCCTCATGAGCCGCCAACGGGACGGGTTTTCAGGATCTCATTGCTTCAGCACAGGTGGCTCAGTCATTGACCTGTGCTGAAGCAGGAATAGCCTTAAAACCCCCACCTGTTGGTAGCCTTTGAGGACTGGAAATGGTCGCCCCTGGGCTAGCAGCATAATATTCCTTGTGATTCCGAAACGCCATAGGGGCACCTCCCTAAAGGCTAAAAATAGAAAAGGTTGAACGAGTCGCAACATTAAGTGGTCGTATCGCTGCCTTGAAGCAGGGGAACCCAGTTCAAAAACCAGTGTCGGCTTGCCCTGCGAAAGTCACTTTAGTTCCCTTTGCCAAAATTATTTGTGCCAGGGACTCATTGTACCTGTAAAGTTCCATATACATCGTATTGCTGCGTTGTTATTTTTTATCATTATTATATTAATGCGCAGAAGTAAAATGTCTGTATTATAGTGGAAACAAACACAGTGTTGACAACATTTTGGCCTCTCGACCAACATGTCAGACTGTGTTTGCTTCTACTAGATCTGGGGGACGCGGCGGTTACAGAGCCCCCCCCCCCCGCTCTTCCCCATGGCATTTAAATTAAATGCTGAGGGACCGCGCTAGGTCTCTGTAACTCACATTGATTCAGCCGGCTTCGGGAGACGCGTTGCCATGGCAACGCATCGTCAAATTCCGCCGCGGGTCATGTGACGCCAGCACAATGGGGGGGGGCGAGGCACTCCTGCGCACTCCTGCGCACTCCTGTACAAGATATATGTTACACTCGGTGGAAGGGGTGATTTATCACTAACTGCACCCGTTCTCGTCTATGGGAACCTTCTCACAACCAGACAGGAGCCTCAAAGGAAGTTTGGTTTAATCAGGCTGAACTTTGGTGTTCTTGGAGAAAGTTAGGGAATTATGGGCAACTTTTTAAGGAAATGGAGTTGGGGGCTGTAGACCAATAACTTGATGTTATTTCTGTTTTAGGGGACTCTATTATTTTCCTTTTTTTTTTGTAATGACCATAAAAAGTGTGTGCATCTATACCAAGGGTGGCCATCTCCAGTCAAGAGCCACCAACAGGTCAGGTTTTCATGATATCCCTGCTTCAGCACAGGTGGCTCATTGAGCCACCTGTGCTGAAGCGGGGTATCCTAAAAACCCGACCTGTTGGTAGCCCTTGAGGACTGGAGTTGGCCTCCCCTGATCTATACAATGTACATAATGCATTAGTGTAAGCATTGGTCCAAGTGTGAGTGCGCTAGCCCAGAGTACCACTATCACGTGGTTTTCAACCTCTGTTCCGTGGATCCTACCAACGATCGACAGTTTATTCTCCAAGGGCCCCACCATTTTTCCTTTACCATATTTTTTTCATTTTATCATTCAAAAAGGCTGTTAAATGTTTTACTGTCATATATATATATATATATATTTTAAATCAATTTTCTTTTTAACCCATTCGCTGCCCGTGGGACACGCAACGCATAGCTTCACAATGCATTACGGACACCTGAGGTAGCGCAGGGGTTAACCGAGCCCAGGACATTTAAAACAGCAATCTGCTTTGCTACGCGTAAGAATAGATTGTTCTTTTTTTATATATCCTTTGAAACGGCCGCCCCTGCTCTCATGAAACCTATTTTCAGTGTCTTCGTTCCATTTTTCATTCCTGAGATACCAAGCCTTGAAAACAGGATTCCAGGGAGGTTTAAAATGGCTGTCACGGAGGCCTGTATGATCTGTATTGTGGATTTTGTCTAAATAAATAAATATTTAGACAGAGAGCACGCCACCTTTTGTGCACTTTTTCTGATAACATACTGCACATAGTTGTACATCTAGGTTGAGCCTGTGCAATGTTTTGGTGGAACTCATGTGAGCAGCAGTTCCAAGGTCTGATGACATCAGCGCTAGAACTCTGGGCTGGATTCCCGAACGGTGACATAGCTGGGTTCTAATTTGGCGTTGGCAAATAATGGCATTGCGGGGATATTATTTGAAACCACCGCTGTATTCACTTAGCATGATTTGCTCGTAAACGGGTTCCAGATTATTTGCACACATGGAAAATGCTTTAACTCTGCTTTAAATAACACCAGCGATACAAGTAGGCAATAAGTCCTAGAAATCAGCGTTATTTAATCAGCGCTAGTGATGCAATTGTGGAGGGGTGGGAGATATCACACTTTTTTTTTAACCATAGGGTTATGTAACAGGGTTTCTCACAAAACCCTATGACAGAGAATTATATAACCCATTTAATAAGATTTTATATATATATATATATACAGTAAAATCAACCCCACACTGATGAGACCCATCAAGGTAGAAACAGCTGTCTGTGGGTGGTTTTCTGGGTATGCACCTTAACCCTGGCTGTGCTCAAAGCTGTGACCATGCAGCAAGCTTAAGCCTATAGGGAACCATGTTAAAAATGGTTATTGAGGCAAAAAGTTACACTGTGTGCTCATTTGCATGTCATTTCCCAGAATCCCTTGCTGCAGTGGAAGTGCTGTATGCTGGGTGATAATGGGGAAAGGCGGGGTTGCAGACCTGCCTAAGACATGCAGATGAGCATACAGCTATATTTGCATATATATATATATATATATATATATATATATATATATATATAATAAAAAAATTCACTTAGATTGCAAGCTCTTCGGCACTGGGAATCCTTTTCCTAAAGTTACTTTTATGTCTGAAGCGCTTATTCTCATTATATATTATATTATTGTGTCACGTATATTACTGCTGTGAAGCGCTATGTACATGGATGGCGCTATATAAATAAAGATATAAATATATGTGCATATGTGTCTCTGTGTGTGTTTAGAACGGTATTGTGTATAAGTTCCAGTGTGTATTGGTATGTGCATGAGTGAATATACCTATAGGCAGGGGTGCAAAAATCCACTCGTCCTGGACCTGGAAAATCAGGGCAGACGAGTAGAATGCAGACCCCTCTTCATTGGACAGCGGCTTAAAGGCGCGGAACTGCAGGCGGTGTGAAGGCAGCGCGCCTGTCACTTACTGCCGGAGCCTCAATACCTGCGCCTGGCGTGGTGTCCACTTTAAGTGCAATAATATAAACAAGGATATTAATGCACACCAATAAGGTAAAATATTTACAGTATATTCACCGGTGCTCCTGGCTCAGGAATCCCTGCCCGCACTCCACGTTTCAGCTTTCAGTTGAGAAACAGGGCACCACGGATTTCTGCAAAAGAATTCGTTATTGAGCCAAGTAACAACGTTTCGGCAGACCAAGCTGCCTTTCTCAAGTATGGCTGGCACCTTGTTCTGCCGAAACGTTACTTGGCTCAATAAATCATTCTTTTGCAGGAATCCGTGGTGCTCTGTTTCTCAACTGAAAACCCTTTAAGCGCAAGGCATTGTGGGGCGTAAGTATTGAGATTCCGGCGGTGAGTGACAGACGCGTTGCCTTTACACAGCCTGCAGTTCCGCGCCTTTAAGTCGCGAGGTCCAGGGAAAGGGAGGCTGTGTGTTGCGTATTAAGGGGGGAGGGGCTGTCTCTATATGGGTGACTTTTTACCTGGACTGGTGAATGTTAGTGATATTTTTTCTATCTCTGCCTGTACGATTCTGTGAACAGGACCGTGTCTTCGTATAGGGGGTGTATGTTGATAGTGTGTGTGTGTATGTGTTTCTGTGACTAGATAATAGGAGTGCGTGTCTGTTGGAGTGTGCGTATATACAGTATATATGACGAGTGTTTGTCTGGTGTGTATGTGTGTAAAGCTGAGTCCATGGTGACTCAGCCCGTGCGGAGGCGCGCAGAGGCTGAGGGAAAGCGGGTGCTTTCCCTGGCCTTACTACGCGCGCCGTCCGGGGGCGTGTCTATGGGCGGGCCAGTGACCTCATTGGGCGAACCGCTCACGCGACCGGCCCTGCGCGCGTAAACTAACATTTGAGTGTTGGCTACGCTTCCGCACACCTGCGGAAGCGTGCGCGAGCCCCTGCTAAAGCCGCTCTATTTGCGGCTGCAGGGGCTCACTGACATGTGTGAGCGCGGATGAGCGCGGCTCAGCGTCTAAGCGCTCACCATGCCCGCGGCCTAAGTATCCATGTATTGTATATGTGTAGCTGTGACTAAATTATAGGACAGTGTGCATGTGAGTGTATCAAAGTGTGTATGTATAAGGGGAGCCTGTGTATAAAAATATAATGGGTGTATATACACGTGTGTGTGTGTGTGTGTATATGTAAATATTTGTGTGTGTGTGTGTGTATATACTGTATATGTATTATGTATATATATATATATATATATATATATATATATATATATATATATATATATATATATACAAATACAACTGTATGCTCATCTGCATGTCTTAGGCAGGTCTGCAACCCCACCTTTCCACATTATCACCCAGCATACAGCACTTCCACTGCAGCAAGGGATTCTGGGAAATGACATGCAAATGAGCACACAGTGTCACTTTTTGCATATATATATATATATATATATATATATATATATATATATATATATATAACGCCGGAAAAAGAGATCAGTGTATCTCGAAAGCTTGCACAAATAAAAGCATTTCGTTAGCCACAGAACGGTTTTGTCTATTAATTTTTTATTTTATATATATACATTTTGTGTCTGAGAATGTATAAGAGGAGTTTGTCTCTGATTAGAGTTTTGTGTATCTGTAAATGTATAGACGTGTGCGCCTGTGCATGTGTCGGTGAATACAGTATATAGTAGAAGTATGTGTCTGTGTGTAGGACTGTGTGCATGTGTGTCTGTGACTCTATAAGAGGAGGGGGCGTCTTTACATTAATCTCCCCTTCTCCTGCCAAAAGGCCAGAAATTCAGATGTTTAATAAAATAAATGCTATGCAGAGGTTCCAGTCGAGCACAAAACACAACTTGTTCAGAAAAGAGCGAGAAACACTGAGGTTCTTATTCCATGCGGTTTAAAAATGTAACCCAAGATTTTCCCTTCTGCTATTTCAAATCAACAAGGTTTGTGTGTAATTTCCCCCAGCCCCCTCCTCTGCACAGATATGTAGATTATATATAGAGAGGGATGTGTGTGTATATATATCTTGCTCGCTGAAGCAGCAGAAAGCCAGGCTTTGTTATGGCTGCCAACAGGGGGTGACATGACTTGGAAAATATTATTCTTGCAATTTTGCAAATTGCCATTCACTTTTTTTTTTAATGAGGGCCCTGTTTCTTTAACCAGGCCACGCCCACTGACATGTGTGGGCGGGGTTATGGTAATTGGCCACACCCCACTTCTGATGCCTCTTGCTGAGAAGTCCATAGGATGCTCAGTGTCAGCAGTAGCTAGAGCTCCCAGCAGCAACTGGGATACACTCCCCTACATGTAGGCTGGGCGGGATCTGTCTGCAAAACCTCTCTGTCCTTAACCCCCTGTGCCTGTGTTAACAGTCTCCCTCTGGCTCTCATTCTTTCTCCTAACCCTTCTGCCTGTTTATGTTTCTCTCCCTGTCAGTCTCTCTCTGGCTCTCACAGGCGGCTTCCCAACCTTGCATTGTTTCACAACATTTCACAGTGGCAAGGGAGCGAGCTGCACTTGTGCAAAATATCACACCGGAGTCTACCAGCTCCTGGAATAGACACTCTGATTGCAGTTGGGGAGAGACAGCCAGGCAGTGCTGTGGGCTACAGAGCATCAGCGAGACGAACGGTTGCGGCCACACTAAAGGACAAGTCAGACTGCCATGCGTTTCAGTGAAGGACATGCTGCCTGCCTGTGGATTGTACCGAGTATCAGAGACTGGCTCCTAGTGTGATCCCAAAAGATTTGGTTTGCAGCTGGACGTTTGCAGCCTGTGTCCCCCCCATCAAGAATGCCCAAGGTGGAAGAATTGTTACAAAAACTGTAATTTGCGTTCTCCATGACCCGGGTTGGAAGGCAAGAAAGCTGATCCCACTCTGCCGCTTTTCTGGAATGCATTGTGCCCTGCTTATAACGGACAGCTGGATATAAAGTCGTGTGTCTATATCCGCTCTTCCCCCCTCCTCCTGCCCTCGCTTACAGTTATTGCCTGGTAGCCTGTGCACAAGTTCGCCGGCCAACAGAATGAGCCGTATCTGCTGGCTTTTCACCCTTTCCTTCCTGTGGCAGCTGCTGTCGTCGGCCGTGGCTCTGGAGATGGGTCTCTACGATGTGGAGAGAGGGAGGGAGGCCAAGTGCGAGCCCATCCAGATTCCCATGTGCCAGGGCATCGGCTACAACATGACCAGGATGCCCAACTACGTGGGTCACGAGTCTCAGGGGGAGGCGGCGGTGAAGCTGCAGGAGTTCGCCCCCCTGGTGGAGTACGGCTGTCACGTGCATCTTCGATTCTTCCTGTGCTCCCTCTATGCCCCCATGTGCACTGAGCAGGTGTCCACCTCCATCCCCGCCTGCAAGCCCATGTGTGAGGCGGCCAGGCTCAACTGCGCCCCCATCATGCAGCGCTTCAACTTTGACTGGCCGGAGTCCCTTGACTGCTCTCGCCTGCCCAGCAAGAATGATCCCCACGCACTTTGCATGGAGGCCCCTGAGAACGCCACAACTGGGGAAACGCCAACAAATGGCCATGGTATGCTTCCCGTGGCCCCACGTCCTCCGCGACCATCGGGGGCTGGACTGGGCACTCCAAGCCGCTGCGCTAACCCAGACAAGTTTTTATATGTGGAGAGGAGCGGGGTGTGTGCACCAAGGTGCACCCCTGGGGTGGATGTATATTGGTCATCTGGCGACAAGGACTTTGCCCTGGTATGGATGGCAGCTTGGTCCGGCCTGTGCTTCATTTCCACTGCCTTCACCGTTTTGACTTTCCTTTTGCACCCCCAGCGCTTCCAGTACCCCGAGAGGCCAATCATCTTCCTTAGCATGTGCTACAACGTCTACTCCACCGCCTTCCTTATCCGTGCGGCGGCCGGAGCCCCCAGCATAGCCTGCGACCGTGAGGGAGGGGCCCCGTACCTGATCCGAGAGGGGCTGGAGAGCAGCGGATGCACCCTTGTCTTCCTCATCCTCTATTACTTTGGCATGGCCAGCTCACTGTGGTGGGTGGTGCTCACCCTCACCTGGTTCCTGGCAGCCAGCAAAAAGTGGGGCCACGAGGCTATCGAGTCCCATGGCAGCTACTTCCACCTGGCCGCCTGGGGGGTCCCAGCTGTGAAGACTATCATCATCCTCACCATGAGGAAAGTGGGTGGAGATGAGCTGACTGGACTCTGCTACGTGGGGGGGTCGGACCCCAGTGCCCTAACTGGCTTTGTACTAGTGCCTCTCTCATGCTACTTGGTGGCAGGCACCTCTTTCCTCCTGACAGGCTTCGTTGCCCTCTTCCACATCCGACGGGTAATGAAGACTGGAGGAACAAACACAGAGAAGCTGGAGAAGCTGATGGTGAAGATTGGGGTCTTTTCTATCCTCTATACTGTTCCCGCCACCTGCATAATTGTCTGTTGCTTCTATGAGCGCCTTAACTTGGCTCACTGGGATGCCCGGGCGCGGGAAGAGGCTTGCCTGGCACCTGCTGGGGGCGGCAGGCCGGACTGCACTCTGCCCCGCTCCATCCCCAGTGTTGCAGTCTTCATGCTCAAGATCTTCATGTCGCTGGCTGTGGGCATCACCAGTGGGGTGTGGGTGTGGAGTTCCAAAACTCTGCAGGCCTGGCAGGGCATCCTGTGCCAGCGCCGGCTTGGGGTTGTGGGGGCGAGGACTCGAGGGAAGCCCCGGGGAGGGGGAGTGGTGCCATGCAACTTGGGGAGCTGCCCTTACAAACCTCCACCACTCACACTTCAGGTGGCCAAGACTGACCCCTTTATGGACAATCCCACACATGTGTGAAGCAAAGGAGAAGAATAGCTCTAAAGGGAAGGGGACTCAGGCACAGACTCACATTAAAGGGAAATGCACTTCAGCCCTCTAGCAGGGAAGAGTTCAAAGGTCTAGATGAGGGATGTTCTTCAGGAGTTGAGTCACACTAACTCTTTGGCAGAGTAATGCTATGTAGATGTCTTGTGTGGCAGGGTGTCAATGGAATACCAAACCAAAAAGGAAAAGGGTAAAAAGGGCCATCTGTAACCGTGAATGGGGTCAGGAGAGTTCTGATCTGCAAGTCTATCTAGCAGGGGAGTTGTCAATGTATCAGCTATAGGGTCTTTGAGATGCTCTGTGTCTTAACCTCCCCCCTGCCCTTGACAGTTTCTGTGTGGACCATGAGCCCTTATGCAGCTGTCTTGGGAGTGCTGCCCCCTCCCCACTTCCCAGGAGGACAGAAACCTCCATAGAAGCAGAAATAACACAGGACTTCTCCAATGTATCACACCCTCCTCAGGGACCTCCAAAAACACAGCGCGGTTTGGTTCTGCTTTCTCTTCTATGTGTCTCTTGATGGAGAGGGGTTTGCAGAGCGATGTTATGCTGTATTGCTTAGCAGGGACTGTGCTAACCCTATTGCTATTGAATGGGTAAGCAAGATCTTGGACTGCTGGCCCCTCTAGCAGCAAAGGGTTACTCTGGAGTGATGCTCTGCAGATGGGAACGTGTTAATAGACCTGCACAGGTCACCCCAAGAGAAGTGAGAAACACTAGATCTCAGGCGGTTAAAAGGGGGTAAATGGGGAGATAGTCTGCAGATATCGATCAGGAGTGGAATAAGTTGCATTATATGGTGCAGGTAGAGCAGGGTGAGTGATGTTCTGCATGTTTTGAATAGTGAAGTCAATGCAGTGATGCTGTGTGGGTGTTTAGCAGGAATAAGGTAAATGTAATGACACCCCGTCCCAGCTACAAACATGCTGAGTGACGGATGCTAGTCATGCTCCAAATATGTATCCTGTGCAAGTGTCCCAGGGGTGGGCAGCTCCAGTCCAGTCTTTGACTGAGCCACCTGTGCTGAAGCAGGGATATCCTGGAAACCTGACCTGTTGATGGCCCTTGAGGACTGGAGTTGGCCACCCCTGGAACTCGAAAGGTGATTGCAAATCCGGCTTGTACGTTTTTCAATGTGTTCTTGCATTCTAGAGGTGTATTTACTCTTGTATTGAAAGCTGTGTTTACAAGTGTTGAAAAATGCCGTTTTTGAAGAAATAATCTATATAGCAGCTTCCTGACCCAACTGCGTTTATACATTTGTTGCAGGTTGTGAACCCTTTTAGGGAGTAATATGACAGTCCTTTTATAAATAAGTGTCACAACCTTGCAGGTTTTAACTTTTTTTTGGTTAAGGAACTCTATATTGAGAAATTCTGTGGAACCCCTACCCTCTCTAATAGCGCGTCTGAGTGAGATCAGATGCATTGTAAGGAACCCCAACCCTCTCTAATAGCGCGTCTGACCTCAGATGCATTGTAAATTCTTCTGTATTTGGTACCATTTTGAAATAAACAGAAAATTGCAGGGAACCACAGTTGAAAAACACTGCTCTAATCTATAATTTCACTTATAAAGATCTCTTATTATTACCCACCAACAGGTATCATAAACTGCAACAAATCCACACTCTTATTAGTAAGAGTTTATAGAAAATACCAAAGAAGTATTTTATGCAAGTCGTGTTTGAAATGCTTGTCACCATGGTATTTGAATTCTTTCCACCATTCAATTCTTCAGTCACTGCATCATGAGGAGGAGAGAGATAAGAGGTGTATATAATGACAGCAGTAGAGATAAACGCCCATAGCGATACAGTATATGCAATGGGGCAGTGGTTATCAGCCTGTGTTCCATGGAATCCTGTGGGAGGTTACCAAGAGTTCCACTATTTGGCAATACACTGCAGGGGGGCTCACCTCCAGTCCGCAAGGCCTACCAACGGGCCAGGGTTTCAGAATATCCCTGCTTCAGCACAGTCAAAGACTGACATATACAGCCACCTGTGCTGCAGCAGGGATAGCCTGAAAACCTGACCTGTTGGAGGTCTCAAGGACCGGAATTGAGCCCCCCCCCCTGCACTAGAGCAGAGGTGTGCAAACTGGTAGGGAGGCAGGAGAATATTATTGGGGTCCCGCTCTCTCCCACAAGGCATTTCAATTAAATGCCAGGGGACCTCGCGAGGCCTCTGTAACTAACTTACCTTCTCCCCGACGTCACGTGACCTCTGCGGCGCCATTTGACGCCGGATACCAGGTAGGGGTAGTGGGGCACGAGCACTGGGGCTGAGCCGGCAGGGGGGCGCGGGGCCACACGTTTGCACACCGCTGCACTGGAGGACACTTTCCTTTCCGAGGAATTTGTTGCCATATTTGTAAATGGAATCATTAGAAAATGTTTATCATTAAATAATATTTTTTCTTACATAGCGCTGACATTCTACACGGCGCTGTGCATGGAACATGCAGTCACGAGTCCCTGCCCCATAGAGCTTACAATCTAATTTGGATGCCCGAAGCACGGGGACATAAAGTGCCTTGCCCAAGCTCCCAAGGAGCTGACTGTGGGATACACACTGCGTGTTCACCTCACTTCGAAGGCCACGGAGCGATTTTATTAAGCGTTCAGCTGAAATACTATAAATTATCCATGGGACAGAAAGCCGGTCATTTACTTTTTAAAATCCTAACGCCACAATAGTATATATATATTTTTTTTTGCATACATGAGACAGAAGAGGACTGGGGTTCCATGAATTCACAATAACGGGTTGAAAAACACTGCAATCGGGGTTTCAGGAATAACTGGTTAAAAGTATAAATATTCTTGTGTAGACAAGTTTAATAAAAGAGAACAGCCGGAGAGATTGATTAACTGATTATAAGGTGGAAAGAGCTGGCGAAAGTCACCCCCACCCCCTCCCCCACCCCCTGGAACAAGTGTTAAAGGTGAATGCACCTTTAAAATACGCTAGTCATCTTTATTTTGTTTTATTCTATCCCTCCCCATTTCCTCACTCTTTCCCTGTTTGCTCATGTTAAGCTGCTGCCAGCGTGCGTCTCTTCTAAATGGCTGATCTAGCGGCCAACTCCCAGTCCTCAAGGGCCACGCACAGGTCAGGTGTTCAGCATATCCCTGCTTCAGCACAGGTAGCTCAATCATTGGCTCAGTCATTACGACTGAGGCACCTGTACTGAAGCAGGGATATCCTGAAAACCTGACCTGTTGGTGGCCCTTGAGGACTGGAGTTGCCCACTCCTGGTTTATTGGAAGATTGCTCTGTAATGCAGTGGCAGGGATAAGGCTAACGAAGCAATGTTCAGCAGGTTGCCATGTTCTGTCCTTTCATGCTGCATTCCCGCCTGCACAGTTTTTTTTTTACCTATTGATTTTTTTTGCAAGCTCTTCCGGAGCTGAACCCCCTTATTTTTAGCTTCGGCTTTCCCCTGTTTGCCGAGATACCGTTTTAGTTGCCAGTGTTTTCTTTCCCTTAAGGGCACTCAAAATGGCCGCCGATTCGCGTGGATCCCCTGGGCCAAGAGGAAGCCGCAACGGCATCTGAGGGCAGCCATCTTTTAATGTCCAGGAAAAACACTGGCAACAAAAGCGGTCCCTGATGCTAAAAAATTTTAAAAAAATGTTATGGTTACAGCTCCCGAAGACCCCGGGATTGCTACTTTAATGAGGGAAGTTAATGGAGGATCTGAGGGATAGGGTCAAGGAAGCAACTCTCTACAACTCACCAGCAGGGAAGGGGTTATGGAGCAAGAAAAGGCTTCAAGCAGCAATGCTCTGCAGGGAAAGAGGTATTGGAGGGCTGACACGTCTCTAGCAGGGAAAGGGTTCATGAAGTAACGCACGGCAGCCCCCTACATCAGAAACTGCTCCCCCCCCCCCACACACACACACACAAATATATATATATATGTATATATTTTTGGATTTGCATTATAAAATATGGTACTATTTTTTGTAAAGTACTGAATATAAAAAATAATATGCAGATGATAATTTAATGCTGTAATTTATTCTTGAAATGTCAGAGTTTTGATGAGACAGATTAATAAACTGACTTTTGTGTGACATCTTCTTTTTCATGTGAAACGTGTGTGTGTGTGTGTGTGTGTGTGTGTGTGTGTGTGTGTGTGTGTGTGTGTGTGTGTGTGTGTGTGTGTGTGTGTGTGTGTGTGTGTGGCACATCTTTGCTAGTACCCTTAGGGCAAGCGAGTAAGGCGGTTTGCCTTGGGTCCCGCACTCCAATTGCCGAAAAAATCTAGAAGCTTCCGGACCGCCTACATTACTCTCTCTCCTGTCGTCGCCGCGATCCAACTTCCCCCTGACTGGAGGAGGGTGCTGGGAGTCCCCAGAGCGGCAGGACTGCTCCTCACCCTGAGAGGTGTGTGTGTGTGTGTGTGTGTGTGTGTGTGTGTGTGTGTGTGTGTTTCTGGAAGTGAGTGGTGAGAGGTAGGGAAGTGGTGAGAAGACGGGTCTTGCCTTCTCCGGAGCGTCACTCCTCCTTGTAGTCGGGTTGTCATAACGACCCGACGTCAAATGATGCCGCAACGTCACATGATACCGCGACGCTGCAGGAGGAGTGCAGCTCTTCAAGGAATTGCCCGGGCTGGCAGGTAAATACAATCTGCCTCTAACTACTTCCACCGGAGTGGCCCCGCTGCCAGCGTGCCGTAAAGGGACAATGTTGAAACAGAAAGGTAAAGTGTCTGCTCATTGTGGTATGGAGTATGCCTCAGGTGGGAGTATGGTCCAGTCAGACGGCGGATTGGATTAAGGTTTGAGGGTGGGGATGTTAGGGTTTTTTTTTTACATTGCATGGAGACTGGTCATTACAGTGTTAAAATCTCCATTTCTAATTTGTTTTCCCAGACTCCTACTTTTTGACTCAACAGTGAGTCTATGTAAAAAATAGTCAATTTTAGAGAAAGCTAAAGCAATATTTTTACAAATGTAACGGTGTTTCTCCCACCCGATCGCAGATAGGGGCCGTTACAGGGTGTATGGTGCAAATACCTGCTGGCAACAGGAGGGCTGAGCCGTCCGCCGATGGTAGTGGGGACACAGGAAAAGGCTTCTGGGGTTCATATCCCACATATCTCTTTAGCAGTGTAGCGCCTCCATCTGCCGTTGGCTCCAGTAACTGAAGGTGATCTCCCAAGGTAGAACTTATTTACCTCTCCCCCCAGTAAGGTCACGCACCAGACAGGTGGTATATTGCAAAACAGGAATGGGTTTATTATTACACTCTGAGGTAACAGTTACATGGCAGTCTTCTGCTGGTACAATCTACCAGATCAGCTATCACTGAAGATGATCCCTGGACCGCCACTACAGGCCAAGGGCACCCGCAGCCATCCTAGCTCTTCCGCACCTCCCTATAAGAGGCAGAGGTATGGTCCACACTAACTCTCCCCCGGAGGGAAGAGCACATGAAGGCCCCAATCTCAGGCTCCCAGTTGTGTGACCTGCCTTCATCAGAGGGGAAGGAACAAACCCACTAACTTTAGGGCGATCCTGCCCTTAAGTACAGCCAGGAGGCAGAGACCCCGTTGTCCAAGCTACAACAGGATGTACCACCCCCTGCTGTCACTCAAGTACAGTACCAAAGGTGAAGGGGAAAACCCCATACCAACTACTGGCAACCTGATAGTACCAGGGTTTACTGCCAGCCCATTGGGTAGAATAGTAGTCAGGGGTGACCCTGCTGCACAAATAATAATACAAGTTTTAAAAAATTGTGCAAAAATATACTTTTTTTATGTTTGTGTGTGTATCGAAAAAATAAGCAGTTCCCTCAGGAGTGAAAAGGTTTCCATCATACATAAAAACGGAACTGATTCATTTCATGATATAATCCTACAAAAACAGTGGCAGCACATAATTTACCCGAGACCTTAATTCTGGGGCTTCGCTATTCCCCGAATAACCCAAATAAATACTCGTACAACAACTTAGACTGAAATTGGTCGGAGATTTATTTATCGCAAATGCAAACAAAAAGCTGGTGCCAAAGACACGTGCAAGACCTGAAGGTCACGAGAAGGTCACTCCCATGCCAGCCGCCCGAGCCATGTATGACACCGCTTTTCCCCATTACCAACCACCTCCACAGAAGGAGGCAACTCTGACTGGGTCCCTTCCACATAGAACACCTAACCGCTACACCACAACAAGTAGCTCGCCCGACACAGAATAACTATTACAACCACCATGCTGTCACCATGACCTTGGAGCCCGTGAGGAAGCTCCCCTCTCCATTGCCGCAACCACGTACACACATATAAACACACAACGAGGGCCTGGTGGTACAAGGCCGCAGATTTTATTTAAAACAATAACAAATGCCGGTAAGTGCCAACTCTGCCAGCGTGCTCTCCCCCCACCCCCCCCCACGGGTAAAGGCAAATGGTACCCAAATCATGGCCCGCAAGACCCACCAAGCCAGGCACCCCACTGGCCAGGCCTTTAGCGAGACTGGGTCCCAGGGAATCGCGCACCAATGAGCCCTGCCCACTCACCACTCCCAGCCACCACAGGGCTTTCCTGCACCATAGAGCCGCCGTCTGGCAAGCTTAAAGGGCACTTACCCCCCAAAAGCCGCCGGGACAGAGGCAACCACACGCCTTGAAATGCCCACCTCAAACATGCGAGGCGTCAAAGTAATTCCTTCATTTTCTTCTTGTTTTTTTGTTTTTTTTAATTATTAAATACAACTATCAACAATATAACAGTATAACCATACAATCGTAACGGGATCACACATAACAAAGGGACAGGGGGGGGGGGGGCGGGAACCTTCCTGGCAGGGAGCGGACTGGATGTCACACTCCTGCCCAAGATTTGAATCCCCCAGCCCCTCCCATACATCACTCCCTGATGGGGAGAAGGGGTCAGAGCACGGCCCAGGCAGCAGGGACAAAGGTGAGGGGGGAAGGGAGCCTAGCCCTGGCGGTCATGTGTCCCAACGCCAGAGGGGCTCCAGGCTGCCTTCCACCTTTCCATAATTCTTATTTAAGTGACGTATTTACATCCATTCCATATTTACCCTCTGACTCCCCCATCCTCTACTTCCTCCCTCTACCTCTTCCAAACATAATACCCATTGCATACGGTTACCCTTGGCAGAAAGTCATGTTGCCCCTCCCCATAGGGGCCCGGTCCTTACTGTACATAAAAACATAAATACAGAAAAGAAAGACCGTTCATGTAGTTGGAACAGCAATAATCAGATAGCACATCATAGTTCCCAGTGGACTTTGGAAGAGAGTTCGGAATCTATTCACATAGAATGCAACCACAGAATGAAGATCCTGAGATCAACGCAGACTATTATACCCAAGTATGTGTGTATGTGTATGTATGTATGTATGTATATGTATATATATATGTATGTATATATATATATATATATATATATAGATATATATATATATCTATATAGATATATATATATATATATATACAAATACAACTGTATGCTCATCTGCATGTCTTAGGCAGGTCTGCAACCCCGCCTTTCCCCATTATCACCCAGCATACAGCACTTACACTGCAGCAAGGGATTCTGGGAAATTACATGCAAATGAGCACACAGTGTCACTTTTTGCCTCAAAAAACATTTTTAACATGGTTCCCTATAGGCTTAAGCTTGCTGCATGGTCACAGCTTTGAGCACAGCCAGGGTTAAGGTGCATACCCAGAAAACCACCCACAGACAGCTGTTTCGACCTTAATGGGTCTCATCAGTGTGGGGTTGATTAACTGGGTATGCAAAGAAGCTAAAGGATAGGCCAACCATATATATATGTAGCCCTGTGTAAAATTGGTGTTACATGTCTCTCTCCTTCTGTGCTGTAATCCCTGTTAAGTGAGCAGGTTTGCCAGAAGTTATCGTGAGGATTGGCCTCACCCCCCTGTGAGGTGTAATATGTAGCAAAGGAAGTGACAGCATGCTCTGTGTCCACTATTAGTGACATAGGGGTGGGTCTTCTGGAACCTATATATTACGCATCATTTCCTAAAGTTAGTTCTGTTCTATTCATCCGGAGTCAAGTGAAGTTCAAGGTTTGCTGCATTGCAAGTGCAGTGTGCAGTGAGTTGCAGAGAATGACAAGCAGACTCCACACTGGGTCCAGGGCTCTGGCACAGATGGTGGCTCTCCCTTAGGGGAGAGGTAGCAGAAATATACCTGGCTGATTAAAGAGTCAGGAGGGACCTTCCTTGAGGTGTGCAACATGATGAGGTGCGGCTAAGTACCGGCCGCTATGATGGGCAGTCTGCCATGCAAGATGCAAATAAAGATGCCCTTGATTAAAAGACCCTTCTTGCCTGAGACTGGAGTTAATCAGGAAGAAGATGCACCCAGGAGTTCTCTTTCAGACACTCCTCCCTGCTGTCGTGGGGATCTGGAAGCGATGGAGGCGCTGTACCAACTGTGAGTAGAACTCAGCACTACCTCATACGCCTGTCATGGTGAAATCCCCACTACCAACAAGCGGGAGACTCAGGAGCCCTGTGAGCCAGCAGGTGCACCACACTACACTGACATGTAACTGGGGGCAGATTCAGACCATAGGGGCCCATATGAGATTGGATATATATATATATATATATATATATATATATACACCTGCCCCAGAAGAAGTTTAAACTCAGACGAAACTAGTAGGGTGAGGGTCTCTTAGTAGATCCCCTTATGTTCTGTTATATTCAGGACTTTTAACTGTCTTTCTATTTGCTGTAAAGCCTTATTTAAAGGCTATTGGGACTGTTATATCAATCTCGGAATTGAGCCCTGTTGCTAATCTCACCGAGTGAACGGATTTTATTTCTGTTAAATAAATCATGACACGGTGTAATATGTCATGTGTTGTTGTTCGTCTGAGGTTGTAATTACCTAATGCCGCTGAGCTCTGAACGGGGGGCTGGGGGGATTACAACCCAAGAAACCCGCCACCGCCTAGCTGTGAAGGGGGGAAGTCCAACCCTCTCGCCCACTCCCCGAAAATTAAATCCCGGGCAACGCCGGGTATATATATATATATATATATGCAAGTGGATATAGTGGCACTCCACTGAGAAAAATCCATAGCTGCCTGGGTGCTGGCTGGTAATGTTAATACAGGCATACCCCGCATTAACGTACGCAATGGGACCGGAGCATGTATGTAAAGTGAAAATGTACTTAAAGTGAAGCACTACCTTTTCCCACTTATTGATGCATGTACTGTAATGCAATATATACGTGCATAACTGATGTAAATAACGCATTTGTAACAGGCTCTATAGTCTCCCCGCTTGCGCACAGCTTCGGTACAGGTAGGGAGCCGGTATTGCTGTTCAGGACGTGCTGACAGGCGCATGCGTGAGCTGCCATTTTCCTATTGAGCGATATGTACTTACTCACGAGTGTACTTAAAGTGAGTGTCCTTAAACCGGGGTATGCCTGTACAGATGAGTGGGAAGCAGGCATACCCAGGCCCTGTAATTAAGTTCATTACAAGACCTGGTGTGCCTGCTTTTTCTCTATTTGTCTTTCTTTTCCAGTGGAAAGGGACATCTCGCCACTGCCGTTTATCCGCCGCCGGTATCTCGCCACAGCCATTTAGCCACAGCCGCCGCTAAGGTAGGTGCATTAGCATTTATTAGTATTAGGGTAAGGAGTTAGTGGTTTTAGGGTAAGAGGTCCGATTAGGAGTTTTAGGGTAAGGTTCGGGGCTTACCTTTGTGCTGAACTTGGCCGCCGGGGGCTGCCTGGCAATGCGAGATGCCGAGGGATAAATGCCCCAGACCGCCATTCTGCAGTATATCATATGCTGCTTCTAGAACTTTAGGATAAGTTATATTTGTAGAACTTTGCAATCATTTTCTTGAATAATTGAATACAAACACAGTATATACAGTATAGCAAAAGGTAAAGTATATGCCACTACTAAATCGTTTGAGTGGAACCCCACATAATCTGCTTGGGAACACGAGGGGTAACTTCCCAAACAGCACTGACTGGAAAGCACGAGTCATACTGTAGCTCACACCTACTATGAACACGTCAACTGCTAGTACAGAAAACCGTGCCTGACATGTTCAGGAAATGGACATTATCCCTGACACGCCAGGGGCCCTTATAACATGCCAGGTGTGTCATGGGTACGCAAGTTCGGATTTCGGTATCTGGAGCCAGGCCAGTCCCGGAGCACTTTTGTGCCCCATGACCCCCTGCACTGTAAAGGGTTAAAGCAGCAGTCCTGTTTGGGGAATTTTTTAATGATTTTTTTCATTACAAATTTGGAAGCAGGGGTCCGCTGACCAGAAAGCTGCTATTTTTTAAATTTTTTATTTCTTTAGCTCTGAGGACCCACCCTCTGCCCCCTCCCCTGGTTTCAGAGGTAATTGCCGAATAATTTCCTCCCCTGATTCCAAATAGGCCACAAAAATAACTATTTCTGCAGGGACTGCTGCTTTAAGGTATACATTTGAGTCTTGCGCATGTCCCAAGAATCAGACACAGTGAAGGTATCAATTTATATTCACCTAACACCAATATATAAGTGATATAGGCGCCACATTCTTAGGCTGCGCTTATAGTGCCGGCGATGCGACGGTCGCTGGAAAATCAAATAGAGATGACTACCAGCGATCGCGACCGATCCGTCGCTCCATCGCGTCGCGCTTACTATAAGCGCATGCGACGGCGGCAATGCATTTGTTTTGCCGCGGCGTCGCCGGCACTATAAGCGCAGCCTTAGTTATACATCCTTATCTATTTCAGGTCACAATCTCTATCTTGTCTACTCACCAGAACCCCTGACTTTTCTCATCTTTAAATTCCTTCAATTCCCTTTAGTTCCCCTATCAGCGAGGGACAGAGGAGCGTCCGAGAAAGTGAAGACGTCGGTCTCGTACTGTACGGCACACCTGTGAGCACGTGAACTGCATAAGGGACAAGGGTTAATACACAGCTCTCTAGCTGGCCCACTTTTCCCCTTCTGCAAAGGTCCCTCAAATGAATAAGATCTCCTCTCAATCCGTTCCCAGATACCGTCTGTCACGGACAGAACACTTGTGAGCATTTGACTTTATATACAGTATGCAACCAGGGTTAATACAACTCACCTTTCTCCTCCACACGGTACTTTCAATGAGTTAATATGATATTTATCCGTTAATCGATTGCAATGATATCTATACACTGCCACCACCCAAGAAATATCAATTATGAAAAATCAAATAGGTGGGTCATGTGATCATTGCTGAAGCCATCTTTTTTTCATTTTGTTAATAAAATGTTTTACCAGGACATCACACATTGAGCGTGACCTTCAAGCATCAGGAGACCTCGGAAATCCAATAAAAATGCGGTTGTCCTTAAAAATGATCTAACCTGAAAGTGAACTCAATGGGTTTTAGAACAGACCACTAATTTTATTTTAATTTTTATTTTTTTTGCTTAACTATTTTGATTTAATTAATTTCTATTTTAAAAGGCCTGGAGCCTGCAGTGTCCACATGGCGTCTCCTACTGTTGTATTCTCACTTTCTCCATCCCATCAGCCAGCACTGAGCTGGTTTTACATGCAGACTACAATAGATTTGATCATCGTCATTTTCTCAGATAAGGTTCTCGGAAGTCTACCAATGCCACTAACGTAGCAGCCATGTTCATTTCGGTTTGTGCTCACTTATTAGGAAGAAAATACACATTAACAATGGGGGGGGAGGGGGCAGGTGACTAACAGGGTCAAAACAGATATCCTACTGTACAGTATTGTAAAGAAATCTTTCAAAAACAAATATAGGGTGTGTGTCTTACCCATACGGTTGCCATGAGGCTTCTCCAAAAATACTGGACACAATGGTGAAAGGTGACGTGCTCGACACACACACATCCCTCTCACCTCTCTCCTCTCCATGCTGTTTCCTAATCTCCCTGGTCCCACCCACAAGCACCTGACACCTCCTTCTGATTGGCTGCATTAACAAACAGCAGCCACTCAGAAGGGAGGAATCTGCCCAGCCTCCTAACAGCCCTGCTCTCCCTCCTCAGGGGAAATCCCGCGGCCACCCAAGCCGGTCAGGTCACTATGTCCAGAGAGGTACTACCGGACACATACATGTCCAGAGAGGTAATACTGGAGACATACATGTCCAGAGAGGTAATACCGGACACATACATGTCCAGAGATGTAATACCAAACACATACATGTCCAGTATTACCTCTAGTTTTTTTTACTGGACAGTGTCCAAATAGAGGACAGTCCGGTTCAATACTTGACACCTGATAACCCTACGTTACCCATTTGCACTTGAGCAATGGTTGAACTCGATAGGCATATGACTTGCTTCAAACTAAGCTTCTACTACAGAGATCTTCAACTTTCACTCCGTGGGCCAAATTGAACCCGCAAAGGGTCTTGGAGAGACCCTTGGCCTGTCTGTTCCTGCTAATTTCATTGCAGTTAAGTGCAATTTTTCATGCTGACTCTCACTTCAAAAGCAGATTACTAATCTTATTTTTATTTATTTATTACGTAGCTGTTTTTATTTATTTAACTAATCTTGGTTTTTAAAGGCCCAAATCCTGCAGCCGAGTGTTCACGTGACAACTCCCGTTCTGCTGTCGATCCTCGCGTCCTGTTCTAACCTTTTTGCTGCCAGAGACGCCAGCAACTAAAGGGATACGCATCAATCCACTGCAACTGGCACAGTAGGGTTAAGAAAAGGCAGAGACGAAGGTAGTAGAGAATTCCAGTGCAGGGGGCCAGGCGGCCTGGAATTATCCGTATTGTTTATAGCTCATCCCAATCGTATAAACAATATGCACCGCAGTGAAATATCTGGCTTCCATCTGCAAGGGTTGCATACTTCACTGCGGGGAGTCATGACTTTTATCTTCACATGTAAGCAGTGCTGATAAAAGCCATATCCCACTGCTCATCCTTGTCATGGTATATATAGACATATTTAGGGGGTCATTCATTAAGGACCAATATCACCGATTTGGCACTAACGCACGAAAACGCCCATTGACTTAAACTGGAGATTCCGTGCAGGGTTGCAAGATCGGAACTATTGCCCATTACCTGGCTACATCCCACTCATGAAGCGGCTCAGTGAGTAAAGACACTGACTGGCACTGAGTTTGAAGCAGGGGAACCTGGTTCAATTTCCGGTGTCGGCTCGGTGTGACCTTGGGCAAGTCACTTTATCTACCTGTGCCACAGGCACCAAAAACATAGATTGTAAGCTCCACGGTACAGGGACCGGTGCCTGCAAAATGTCTCTGTAAAACTAGCAGCACTACAAAAGAACATGCTATTATTATTATTATTATTATTATTATTAATAAAGGTCCCACATCATGCAGCTGCGACGGATGACTTTGCGGTTTCCTATTGGCTCCCGTACCACGTGAATTTTGATCCGCCATATTGCGTGCTCAGCCGTGAGCTGCTATTGGCATGAGTTATGGGTCTGTATCTCAGGATTCAGGAACCAGGAAGTCCCGGAGCTGAACTTAGTGGGGTTCAGCTACAGAAACCCCCTGCTTCCTACCTAATCATTATTTTTTTTTTAAACTTGGTCAGAAATGCACTGTTTCTATCTTGTGTACAGAGATGTTAATATGGATGTAGCCAGGTCCCCTTTTCCTACCTGCTGCCCCGCGACCCCTACCTCGGTTCTTCCGCTGCCGCGGGTCACTCGATGGACCCGCCGGCACGTCCGGAAGGTGGGGGCCAGTGCAGGGAGCGCTTTGGCGCTCCGGCGGTCCCCGGCGGCTCCCGAGCAGGGCGCCGCCATCTTACTATAGATCGCACATGCGCAGTAAGTCCCGACGGCCCTGCAGAGTTGTGCATGCGTGAGGATAGCGCGAGGGGAGCCCGCGAAACCCTAGCCTACCAGGGAAGGCTCTTGGAAGGGACTACAAGTCCAGTGAGCCTCAGCAGCGCCCCATGTGATGCCAGGGAGCCAATAGGGCTGGAGGGTGGCCCTGCAGGAGAGAAGAGATACATTTGGCGGGCTTGGGGCACGTTAGTCAGTTGGAGCCAGGAGAAGCTAAGGGAAGGAGGTAGGGTGCAAGAGTCAGTGACTCCCTGCACTAGGCCAGCAGCCCCCAAGGCCCCAGCTAGCCCTGAGCCACCCTGTAGTGTGAGTAGTGTCAGGGACAGCCCCCAGGTTAGCGATCCTGCAACTTACTGTCTAGAGCTAGATAGGGACACAGCAGAAGCTGCGCGTCCGTGCAGAGGTTTGGGCTCAGACCCTTGCTGTTGCTGCACCAGCCATCCGGGTGAGATCGCCCCGGATGGTAGTTCCGGTGTACAGTCGACGTCGGGATCCTTTGTGAAGTTCCTTGGCAGGTCCGGGCACCGGAGTGCCCGGCAGGTAACCTACAAGTGCACCAACGATTACTATCATATTCACAAGGGACATAGTGGCTGCGCAGTCATACACATGCATCTCGCTTGAGGGTGGGGTTACTGGACACTGGGTGGGATCATCCGGGGGAGTTGGAGGTGGAGGTAGCGTCCTGCGCGACGCTGGAGTTAGTGTCTCCTCTAGGGAGGGACACCTGTTGGTATATGTGTATATGTTCAAGGTTATTCATGCAAGTAAAGTCCCTGGTTGTTTTACACGTTGTGTGGAGTGATATATATATTTCCTGCGAGGAACCACTCCCCCTCTGGTGGGAGCCATCGCAGGTGGAGGCGCTGCACCAAGTAAGAGGTTAAACATATTGTCATACGTACCCCAGGCTCTCCGTGGCGTAGGCTTAGGCCCCCTGTGAGCCTAACAGGTAGAAGCACCACGCTGGGTAATGCATATAGATCCCCTTACATACACCATATCTGCAATTGGGGGGGGGGAATATGGGTTACATTTGGAGGCGCTGCTGAGAGCAGATCTGGGGTGCCCAATAGTTGTAGAGTACCAAAAGTACGCAAGGAAAGATGTTACCAACCACAAGCCACGAGGTCCATATCTGGGCCAGTACGGTTTGGGAGCTGTATAGTCAAGTGGAGGCGTTGGGGAATGGTCCCGCTCATGAGGAGTGGAGGGCCCTTCTAGAGTCCCTAAAGGAAATCCTGGGCCTAGAGGGAATGTCGGCAGATCAGGAAATATGCCGGGCCAGTGCCCTACCCGAAGGCTACCCCCTTAGGTATGGAAAGAGCCCTAGTGTAGTTGAAAGGACTGTAATCAAAATGGAGGCTCCATCAAGAAATGCTAACCGTGAGTCACACCTAAAATGGCGTCTCGCGCCTAGTCAAGAGAGCACACATGTGGCATATCACCCGCCTGCACAAAAATGTTTTGCAGAACCTTGTCCGGGTCTGGCGGGCAAACCCGCGCCCCGCCCCTGCGAGGTAATTGGCGCAGCACAGAGACAGAATACCCCCTTGATAGAATGTGTCTCTCCTTTGGATTCCACCAGGGGGAGGAAGCTCAATGATCCCCAGTCAGTAACTTCTGTTCCCCGTAAGAAAGGCAAAAGCTGCCGCCAACAGCATCCTCAGTTGTATGGAGCCTAGCTGATGAAACGAAGGAACGTATCCTTTCTGTTGTGCCCCTGTGTACAAAAGGACTTGCAATTGTCTGGTGGTATGGATTTTGACCCCTTTAAGCTACCGGCAAAATATCAGGTTGCCGAAGTGGGTGATGAGGGATATATACAATGTGTCTGTAATCAATGTGACTTTCCAGGTGGCAAATTGATCTGGGGACCCAAGTGTGCCTGCTGCGGAGCACAGTTCCTGGAGCCGGGGCTGCTGCTGTTTATGGAACCCGCCAGGAAGGAAGCGATCGATTTCCATACTGGACATGTCAATCCAGGTAACTCATCTATTCCACTTACCGATGTTTCGGAAGACACTTGCCCTCTAACGTGGTTCCAGATCCGGTTCCAGAGTCGGCCCCAGAGCCGCAACCAGCGGAGAAAGATGTGAGTGGCCTCTACACACCGAAGGGAGGAACCCCCTGCTCTGACTTTCATCCCTGGCTGTATAGAGTCGTACGGGCTCCAACGTCCAGCTTGCCACTGGTAGTGTGCCCATGTTTAGTCAAAAGACTGGAATGTGACTGGTGGCGGGGCGGACGGGTCCTCTACGCTACCCGTAGTGCTCACGACAACCGTGGTAGATGGGAAGGATGCCTGCACAGCTGTCTGAACGAATGTGCTTGCCCCGTCGGTGAATTGACCCAAGGGCCCAAGTGCCCCGACTGTGAGGTACAGTTCCTGAAACCCAGACTGCCGCAGCCTACAGAACCGCCCGAGAATGGAGAATTATTCAATCTCTTGGAGGAAAAAGAATCTCTTGTGAACCAGCTGAGCTGGGGCAAAGCTTCCTTCACCCAGACCATCGAGGAACTGAAGAGGCAGCTAGAGGAGGAGACCAAGTCGAAAAATGCCTTGGCACACGCGCTGCAATCATCCCGGCATGACTGCGACCTCATGCGGGAGCAAAATGAGGAGGGCCAGGAAGTCAACACCGAACTGCAGAGGTCTCTTTCAAAAGCCACAGCCAAGTGCTCCTCACTGGAGAAGACCAAGCACCGTCTACAGACAGAGATTGAGGATCTGGTCAGTGATCTGGAGAGATCCAACTCTGCAGCTGCCATCCTGGACGAGAAGCAGCGGAACTTTGACCGGATTCTGTCGGGGTGGAAGCAGGAGTACGAGGAGACACAAGCCGAGCTGGAGTCCTAGCAGAAGGCATCCCACGGCCTGAGCACCGAGCTCTGCAAGCTGAAGAACGCGTACGAGGAGTCTCAGGACAACCTGGAGACCCTCAAACGGGAGAACAAGAATTTGCAAGAGAAGATTGCAGACCTCACCGATCAGATCAACGCTAGCGGGAAAATTATTCATGAGGTAGAAAAGGTGAAGAAAGCGCTGGAGCATGAAGAGAGCAAAACTTTGAGGATCCAGCTGGAACTTTCTCAGATCAAAGCCAACATGGATCGGAAACTGGCCGGAAAAGAGGAAGAGATCGAAAATCTAAGACGGAACCACCAGCGGGCTATGGACTCCATGCAGGCCAGTCTGGATGCAGAGACCGAAGCCAGGAATGATGCCATCAGGCTCAAGAAGGAAATGGATGGTGATCTGAACGAGATGGAGATATCCGGTGCTTACTTCTCCGCAAAGGATCAGCAAGTTTGTCTGTCTCAAGACCCTGAGCTCATGATGTATCCCGAAGGCATCACTTCAGAAGTGGCTAATGGAGCCAACCAAGACTGTGCCGTGCCAGCTAGGGCAATCGTTGCCTTCTTCATGCGCAACATGGAGCGGTTTGTTCATCATGTCATGGACAGAGGAAAAGGTCAGGACCTCCCGGTATACCGCATGGGCGAGGCGGATGGCTGGGTAAAGGTCTGGCCAAGAGACATTGCACTATTCCTTCCACCAGGGGGAGGAAGTATAAAGGAGCCAGTGACTGTCACCCCTGAGTACGATCGTCAAGAGATTATCACGGCGGAGGCTCACAAAAGTCAAAGTGAGGTACCCCCACATGATCAGTTAAGGGCACCCCACAATTGGTCTCAGCAAACAGCAAACCCTCAGCTGACCTCGGGTACTACGGGGGTTGTTATGTGGTGTACCCAGTCATACAAAGCACATGTGATTCGTTGTATATTCTATGTACTGTATTTTTATTGTATAACGTTTGTGCATGGTTACGTCGTTCCCCAAGCGGGGACGTTGGATTTTTCACCAGGGGGAGGATGTAGCCAGGTCCCCTTTTCCTACCTGCTGCCCCGTGACCCCTACCTCGGTTCTTCCGCTGCCGCGGGTCACTCGATGGACCCGCCGGCACGTCCGGAAGGTGGGGGCCAGTGCAGGGAGCGCTTTGGCGCTCCGGCGGTCCCCGGCGGCTCCCAAGCAGGGCGCCGCCATCTTACTATAGATCGCGCATGCGCAGTGAGTCCCGACGGCCCTGCAGAGTTGCGCATGCGCGAGGGGAGCCCGCGAAACCCTAGCCTACCAGGGAAGGCTCTTGGAAGGGACTACAAGTCCCGTGAGCCTCAGCAGCGCCCCATGTGACGCCAGGGAGCCAATAGGGCTGGAGGGTGGCCCTGCAGGAGAGAAGAGATACATTTGGCGGGCTTGGGGCACGTTAGTCAGTTGGAGCCAGGAGAAGCTAAGGGAAGGAGGTAGGGTGCAGGAGTCAGTGACTCCCTGCACTAGGCCAGCAGCCCCCAAGGACCCAGCTAGCCCTGAGCCACCCTGTAGTGTGAGTAGTGTCAGGGACAGCCCCCAGGTTAGCGACCCTGCCACTTACTGTCTAGAGCTAGATAGGGATACAGCAGAAGCTGCGCGTCCGTGCAGAGGTTTGGGCTCAGACCCTTGCTGTTGCTGCATCAGCCATCCGGGTGGGATCGCCCCGGACGGTAGTTCCGGTGTACAGTCGACGTCGGGATCCTTTGTGAAGTTCCTTGGCAGGTCCGGGCACCGGAGTGCCCGGCAGGTAACCTACAAGTGCACCAACGATTACTATCATATTCACAAGGGACATAGTGGCTGCGCAGTCACACACATACATCTCGCTTGAGGGTGGGGTTACTGGACACTGGGTGGGATCATCCGGTGGAGTTGGAGGTGGAGGTAGCGTCCTGCGTGACGCCGGAGTTTGTGTCTCCTCTAGGGAGGGACACCTGTTGGTATATGTGTATATGCTCAAGGTTATTCATGCAAGTAAAGTCCCTGGTTGTTTTACACGTTGTGTGGAGTGATATATATATATTTCCGGCGAGGAACCACTCCCCCTCTGGTGGGAGCCATCGCAGGTGGAGGCGCTGCACCAAGTAAGAGGTTATACATATTGTCATACGTACCCCAGGCTCTCCGTGGCGGAGGCTTAGGCCCCCTGTGAGCCTAACAGGTAGAAGCACCACGCTGGGTAATGCATATAGATCCCCTTACATACACCATATCTGCGATTGGGGGGGGGGAATATGGGTTACATGTATTTGTATTTTTTTATTCTGTAGCCGCCCAGAGATTCCAGTCTGCCATCCCTGTTACAGGAAATATTTTATTCTTTTCTTTTTAATGATTACATGCAAACTGTATGATTTCTGGGGCAAAACAACAAAAAAAAGGACAACAAATAGGGGAACTTTTAAGAGATCTTTGATTTGCTGCAATATTTAAAAAAAGCTTTAAACTTTTTTTTGCGGTGGCTTGCACTTTGAACCTTTTTAAAGAAATTCAAAAGACCAAAATTGGTGAGATTTAGGGAATTTTGGACCAACAAAGGAATTTGAAAGGAAAAGTGTTGGCTTCTGTAAGTCTCTGTTGAAGCCTGAGATGCAGATGTTAATAATAATAATAATAGCATGTTCTTGTATAGCGCTGCTAGTTTTACGGAGTGCTTTACAGAGACATTTTGCAGGCACAGGTCCCTGCCCCGTGGGGCTTACAATCTATGTTTTTGGTGCCTGAGGCACAAGGAGATAAGGTGACTTGCCAAGGTCACAAGGAGCCGACACCAGGAATTGAACCAGATTCCCCTGCTTCAACTACTTCAACTTAGTGCCAGTCAGCGTCTTTACTCACTGAGCGGCTCCTTCTCAAAAATCATTGAGGCTGACTCGCAATAAGTGACATTTATTAAAAACTACATAGACGTAGGTCTGGGAAAGGTGACTCTCTGGCACCAGCTGAATGGTAAATATAACATATTTTGGACCTTGCTAACTACACACCAGCCAGCTAACTCCAGGTCATAAGCGTGATAAGGATTCAGCGGCACTGAGGCAGTGCTGTCAGAGCACTCAGACTGTAGTGCAGCATTGAAGTCGTATGTGAGTGCATGCGTGCTTCAGTCTGAGTGTGACGTCACTGGTGAGCGTCTCTGTCTTGCTTTCAGCTCGTTTTAATTGTGTGCTTCTCACGCATTAGGGCTCTGTGTCACGCTCACACATGGCCTCACACGAGTCCCAAAACCGTTGCATCATAACCCCGCCCTCTCCTGTTGTAACCACATCCCTTGCGTCATGACACCGCGCCTCACGTCACAACCGCAGCCTTAGCAGACGCTGACCCAGTGCTCCGGAGCTGAGAGGTGGTCTCACGCAAATGTCACATGTGTGAGGCCCCTTCTCACGCTCAGTAGTGCGGGTGGGGGTGGGGGACAAGACCCCGTGACAGCTCTGTACTGCCTATATTTCCAATGGCTCGGAAAGCAAATAGCATAAGAATGTAACATCTGATGCAGTTTTGGTTGGATTAATTTACTTTTAATGTTTATAATCCCTGAAATCTTATTAGTAGAAAAAAAATGAACAGCACCTTTGAGGCCAAACACACACACACGTTTATATATATATATGTTTTTTTTTTTTTTTCAACTTCAAATTTTTATTGTGTCATACAGCTTATACATTATAACACAGACCATTGTGTAACATCCTTATGCCCACCGGTATTTCTGCCCCGGCTCTCACTACCACGGGTTATCATAGATCACATTTAAAACTGGACAGACAACATTTACTCACAGGACTCGACTAACCTGACTGACATAACCAAGACAAGACGACATCGGGTGCATACAAAGAAGGGGGGGTCGGGGGGAAGGGAAGAGATGCTTTGGATAGCTTCTGGGTCTGTAGACATCCGCCTAAATGGTTGGTGCTCTCCGGGCGCCGCCTGCGTGGCCTCTTAGACGCTGGTCTTGGTATTGGGATGGGTCCTACCTGTCTCATATCTTAGTCAGCGTATGTCCAGCTCCATCACCAGAGAACGCATCTACTGTTATTATTGCAAAATTGTGCTGGTATCTACCCCGGGGATGTCTGTTTGGGTAATCCATGGTGCCCAAACTTTTAAGAAGTTGCGGCCAGTGTCGTTGACCCAGCTTGTCAACTGTTCCATCTGGCAGACGTGCCAAATTCGATTTCGAATTCTGGGGATTATTGGTAAATCTTGCTGTTTCCACATCGCTGCGATCTCACACCTGGTGGCGGTTGCAAAATGTGCAACCAATTTGTGTGCCGACTTTGGCAGTTCCTGGACCCGTCTGCCCAAGAGGAACAGCCACGGGTCCAGGGGGATCTCCAAGTTGAGAATCCTTTGTGTCCAACCTCTAATGTCCTCCCAAATCGGGACCACCTTAGGGCAGGACCACAGCATGTGGAGTAAGTCAGCTACCTCCCCGCACTGCTTTGGGCAGAGCGGGGAGTATCCACCGACAAATTTAGACAGTTTTAATGGGGTGCGGTACCAGCGCATCAGGACCTTATATGCGTTCTCTTTTAATGTTGAGCATATGGAGCTTTTAGCTGCCGCTTGTAGAATGAGTGTCCAGTCTTCGTCCTCTAAAGTCTCCCCTAGGTCTGTCTCCCATTTTGTCATGTAGTTCAGTCGGGGGTCTTCGGGTCCTTCTGGACAGACTACTTCCCTATACATTGTGGAGGTAAGTCCCCTTGTGGCTGTATCTCTAGAACACAGCTGCTCGAAATTGGTCCTTGCAGGTCGAATTGGGAATTTATTGTAGAATGCTCTGATCTGGAGGTAATGAAATAGCTCGGTATTTGGTACGCCTTTTTCTGATTTGATTTGTGCAAAGGTTTTAATGAATTTACTCCCCTCCAGATCTTTCAGTCGCTTGTATCCCGACAGTGTCCAAATTATGAAGTGGTGAGCACTGGCCATCCCCGGAGCGAAATCCGGATTATGCAATAGCGGGGTCATTAAGGAATGTTTGGATATCAAGTTATGTCTAAATTTGGTATTCCCCCACACCGCTAGAGAGTTCGCCATAGCCCGCAGCAGCGTCCCCACTGTGTTACCACATCGTTTTGGCAGCCAGATTAGGTTGTGCAGCTCTATTGGTGCACAACAGTCTCTCTCCAGTGCCACCCACCTCCGCAATGACGGGTCTGAATGCCACTGGATAATTTGGCTGACATCCTCGCCTTACAGGCCAGAATCATGAAATTTATATGGCACAACAAGAGCCCGCGAATCGCGAAAAGCATACTAACACGGCCAACGATTAGGGGAGGATTAGCGGTACCTTGCTTGATGGCGTATTATAAAGCAGCGCAATTATGGTTTTTTTTTTAGGGGGCGGGGGTGGGGGTGGAAGATGCTAGAACCCCATGCAAAGGAAAATAAATGTATATCTAAGCTAAAATAAGTAATTCAGCGTTAAATACAAATGTGGTAAGAAAGTATCCACTATCAGTTAGTAGTCCAGCCAGATTAGTAATTTAACTATAAGGAGTTGTTGATCATGAAAAAAAGGTGCTGGAACTGAGTTCCCCTACAAAAAATAGCGATATACACTGTGTTCAGAAAAAACAGGGCCCCTTTTCTTTTTCATCATATTTTGCAGAAAAATCACCAAATTAAATTTTCAGGAAAATGTGAGCATTTATATGTCTCACAGCAGATCAGGACATATAAGTATTATTTGATAATGAAATAAATATTCTTTGGCATTGGTGATGGCATGACGACCTCATCAAGTGCACAGTTACCAAAGGGTGTGGGGCGAAGAAGATAAGGTGCTTGAGCCAGAGCAAGAATTATGGTCCAAAAGGCTCACATAAAATGTTTCCTGATAATGGTTGGTCGATAGGAGTACTGAAAAACGAATTTGTATCGTTCAGGAGTGGGAGCCGCTGGATTAGCGCGTTATAGATTATGCAGAGAGTGGCGTCCTCATGTTTGGGCGTCAGCAGGAGAAGGACATTTGGAACACACTTTGAGCCATACTTTAAACTCAAACTTTATAGTAATCTTAATGTTTCATCTTGGATTACAACAGTTTGTTACAACGAGCTACTAAGGACAAACTCCTATTTCTCATTTAATGACCATCAACCTACCGCAGTGTATCTGGTACTTGTTGACATAATACAGTGACACCAATTTAGTTAACATCAGTTGGTTGTCTACATTGTGCTTCTTATATAGTGTTAATCTACATAGCAGACCTACAATTGTGCATATTTTCATAGGGATTGAGCGAGAAACACATACAATATGATAAAAAACAAAAGCGCACCCTTTTTTTCCTGAACACGGTGTATATTTGTCAATGGTCAAAGTAGCTTAAAAAAAAGTAGTGACACTGCACCAGGTTGATAAAAGGATCCACGTTTATTTAACATTGGGGCAAAGCTCTTTGCATTGTGTTTTATAAAGATTTAAGGACGATTTATGTTGTAGTAATAGAAAGGGGTGACACTTTCTAAACTACAATCCCTTCTTCAAATTCAAAGTGGTGTAAGATTGTAAATAAAATCAGTAGTGGTACTCTGGGTGTTAAAATCACCCCTTGATGTGTCTATTTAACTACATTCAACTTGTAACACCTAAGGACAACACCCTGTTTAGAAGTACCAATTGTTTAAATGTGCCTCACGTGCTAATTGAGCTGGTTAACATGAATTTTATTCAGTGGTGATTTGTAAGACCTATATAGCTAGAGGCACACTGGAGGAGCAGCAATGCAGGGGCAAGCAGCATTCATTTAAAGTAGCATTTTTTAAGTAGAATGCAGTGTGGAGTTGAACAGGGAGTTCACCAGGAGTGAGACAATTGGACAGCACCTGAATCCTGGATTTTGAACTACACTGGAAACATTTGCTGCCATGCCACCACTACTGTTTTTATTTGCTTTGACCTCACTTTTCTAAATTATGCACTTCTTTCTGCCAGCCTAATTATGTCGCTAACTCTATTCATATATCTCCATCTCTCCTTCCTTCACCAGTTCTCAGTTCACATGAACTACTTTCTTACCTGCGCCCTCTGGCACTACACAGCTATATCCCCTGCACTAAAACACACCCCTAAAAATCATCCTCACACGTTCTCTTTCTATCCATGCATCTCCTCCTTCTCCAAGGATGGCCTCTCCCTAGACCTAGTTTTCACAAAAAACACTTCTCTCTCCAATTTTTCCATTTCCCCTTTTCCTCTCTCTGACCATCACCTCATCTCATTTTCTTTCACTTCACCTCTTCTCCACCTCCATCTACCCCTCATCGCTGCAGAGACTTTCGCTCTATTAACTTACCAGCTTTTGAGTCCACTTTACGCTCCTCCCTCTCACTCTCCTCAGCTCTGCTCCAGACCCTGACAACCTGGTCAGAAGCTACAACTCTGCCCTAGCCTCCTCTCTTGATCTACATTCTCTGCTGCTCTCGCCCTTTGAACCCCAGACCCTGGCTAAATTCCCACACGCGCATGCTGCGCTCCTGCACTAGTTCCTCTGAATGCCTCTGGAGGAAATCTCACACTCTCGCAGACTTCCTTCACTACAAATTTATGCTGTCCTGTTTCAACTCTGCCCCCTCTCAGGCTAAACAAAAGTACTTTTCCTCACTAATCAACACGCACAAGTCTAATCCATGCCGACTCTTCTCTGTCTTTGACTCCCTACTCAGACCATCCTCTGCTGCCTGTTCTTTGTCCTCCCTCTCACCTCAGGAATCGCCGACTATTTCAAGGAAAAGGTGGAAACCATACATCAGGTCATCCCCTCTGTATCTTCCTCCCATCCTACACCTCTTCCATACTCTCCTCCTGCCTTCCTTGACTCTTTATCCGCTGTTACAGAGGAGGATGTGTCGTTGCTGATCTCCTCTTCTCCCACTACCACCTGCCCTCTTGACCCCATTCCCTCCCATCTCCTAAAACCTCTTGCTCCTACTATAATCCTTACGCTCACATACATTTTTAACTCCTCCCTCTACTCTGGTATCTTTCCCTCTTCCTTCAAACATGCAACAGTTATACCATTACTCAAAAACAGCAAGCTTGACCCTGCTGCCTTTCTAACTACCGACCTGTCTCCCTCCTGCCTTTTGCCTGTAAACTCCTTGAGCGTCTTGTATTCTCTCACTTGCTCAATTTTTTCAATACCTATTCTCTCCTAGACCCTCTACAATCTGGCTTCCGCACTGCTCACTCCACTGAAACAGCCCTCACTAAAATAACTAATGACCTCCATGCTGCCAAAGACGGTCATTACACTCTGCTCATATTACTCAACCTCTCTGCAGCATTTGATACTGTGGACCACCCTCTTCTCCTTCACATTCTCCATACTCTTGGCATTCATAACAAAGCTCTATCCTGGATCTCCTCTTACCTCTCCCATCATACTTTCAGCGTCTCTTTTGTTAACACCTCCTCCTCTATTGATCTCTGTGGGGGTACCCCAGGGCTCTGTCCTGGGACCCCTTCTCTTTTCTCTTTACACACTCTCTATAGGTTACCTAATCACATATGTTGGGTTCAAATATCACCTCTATGCTGATGACACACAAATTTACTTTTCTACCCCTGACCTTACACATGCTGTGCAGACCAAAGTTTCTGAATGTCTCTCTGCTATATCATCCTGGATGGCCCTCCGCCAACTTAAACATAACATGGTCAAAACAGAGCGCCTCATTCTTCCTCCCAAACCTGGCCCTATTTCCTCCTTCCACATTACTGTTGGAAGTACCATCATTCACCCAGTAGCGCAAGCACGCTGCCTAGGGGTCACACTCGACTCCTCTCTCACATTCTCTTCTCACATTCAAAAGGTAGCAAAAAACTGTTGTTTTTTCCTCCAGAATATTAACAAGATATGCCCCTTCCTCTGACACAGACCCTCATTCTCTCCCGTCTCGACTACTGTAACCTCCTGCTGTCTGGCCTTCCTGCCTCTCTGTGAGGATCCGCCATTCCGGTGGTTCAGATCCATTAACCCTCATCCGTCCGTCAGGATCTAAAGGCACTCAGAGAGGGCATCTCAGTGGCAATTCTCATGCACGGCGCGCGGGCAATGCGCAGGCTCCGCCCTTCACCTCGGGTTCCGTTTCCAGGCTGCGTCCCCGTCCCAATCCCGATGACGCGCGACGCATGGGTGGTGCGCACTCTCCCCGGAGCCCTGTGGTCTCCGCCCCTTGACTCCGCTCTGACGACAGGTATGCGGCACAGCGGTCACGCGCGGGACTCCCATCTCTCCTCGGGTCCCACCTCCGGTCTCCACCCCCACACTGACGCGGGTGCCGTGGCGCGCACGGGTGGTGCGCGATTGGGTTGTCCGTCAGATACGTGGGTTACGCGCGGCGCGCGCGCAGTCACTAGTGGCTCCACATCCACTCCTAATCGGTTGCATATAGGGCGCACCTGCGCGATCCAGCAGCCTATCAGTGAAGGTGCCACCACTTCCTGGATGCCTCCCATTGAAGGGAGGTCCTTTATATACCCTATCTGAACTTCCTTTCATTGCCGAGCATAACCTTGGTTTGTGACGCTGCATCTCGCTGCCATCCTGAACCCTGTCTTGCCTGCCTTTTACTCTTGCTGCCTGACCCTGCCTTGGACCTTGAACTCTGTGATACTCTCCTGCACTGACTCTGGCTTTGGTATACGACGATCCTACTTTCTCCCGCACTGACTCTGGCTTTGGCTTTACGACAACTCTACTCTCTCCAATCCTGACCCCGGGTACGTACCCCAACGATCCGCTACTCTCCACTCCTAGACCCGGCAAGTACCACTTTTACGCTGTCCTCTATAACCCTGACCCAGCCTGCAAGACCATCCTACACTCTAGACGCGCCCTCGCGTTGAGGTCGGCGTTCTATACCAATCCCTAATTCGTTTGTGATGAGCTACGCGTTACACTCTCACCCGTCTCCCCTACAATCTATCCTAAATGCTGCTGCCAGAATCACTCTACTATTTCCTAAATCTGTCTCCGCGTCTCCCCTCCTGAAATCCCTCTCCTGGCTTCCGATCAAATCCTACATCTCACACTCAATTCTCCTCACTTTTAAAGCTTTACATCTTCTGCCCCTCCTTACATCTCAGCCCTAATTTCTCGCAATACACAATCCCGACTCTTGCGTTCTGTTCAAGCATGTCTTCTCTCTACCCCCTTTGCATCTAAAGCCCTTTCCCGCCTTAAACCCTTCTCACTGACTGCCCCGCACATCTGGAATGCCCTTCCCCTCAATATCCGACTAGCACCCTCTCTATCCACATTTACAGTAAGACCCACCTCAAAACACACCTGCTTAAGGAAGCAAATGAGTAGCTCCATGGCTGATAATTAACACATCATACATAAAGCTTGCCCCCCTGCAGACGCACTTACCAGCACACCCTTCTACTGTCTCTGTACGTTCTTCCTACCAACAAATTAGATTGTAAGCTCCTCAGGGCAGGGACTCCTTTTCCTAAATGTTACTTTTATGTCTGAAGCATTATTCCTATGATCTGTTACTTGTATTATTTGTTAGTTATATGATTACCCCGTGTATTACTAATGTGAAGCGCTATGTACATTAATGGCGCTATATAAATAAAGATATACAATACAATACAAAATGAAAAGTAGTGGTACTCTCGGTGTGAAAATGAAAAGTAGGGATACGCTGGGTGGGGAAATATAGAAGTAATAATACTCCAGGTATGAAAATGAAAATTTAGTTCTACTCCTTACCCTCTAGCACCATAACTTTGACCTCTGATATCTGGGATATGTGATGCGGCTTTGTTGACCACATGTAACCTTACAAATTAATATATATATATATATACAGTGTTCAACAAATCCATTCACCTACAGGCCCGTGGCGACTGGATTTGACCCTGTGGCGACCTCCTCATGGCCGACCCAAGCATGGCGGGATTGGAGGCGGGACTAGGTGGCGAGTAGATTTTTTGGTTAGGCGACTAGATTTTTGGGTGATTTGTCAACCACTGTATATATATATATATATATATACAGTGTTCGACAAATCACCAAAAAATCTACTCGCCACCTAGTCCCGTCCCTAACGCCGCCCCTAACCCCGCCCCTAGTCCCACCCACAACCCCGCTTTAAAATAAAATATATAAATAAAATACATTTAATAAATTCCTAGTCAGAACAACATTCGTTTTTGACATAAATGTATTTATTGTATTACATTATACTACAATTAGTCCTTGTTACGTGTGTGTGTGTGTATGTGTGTGTAAATGTCGGATCTAGAAATAAAAGCCAGGTGTGAATGACTAGTTTCCTGCACCCCTTAACCAGTGTCTGGACGTCCCCGCTTCACAATATCTAAAGCAGCAATCCCGCCTGGGATCTTACCTGATTCGCAGTCCCTCAATGTCCAGGTACCCTCATTCCCGCAATGTTATACATAGGAGGGGAGGTGTTCCCTACCTGTCTTCTGGGTTAGGGGGGGTTCCGATTGGGGTGACGGGGTGACTGTGTGGGGTGACGGGGTGTCTGGGTGGGGTGACGGGGTGACGGGGTGATTGGGGGGTGGGATGATTGGGGGGTGATAGGGAGGGGAGATTGGGGGGTGGGGTTATTGGGGGGTGATTGGGGTGATGATTGGGGGGGTCATTGGGGTGATGATTGGGGGGGGGTGATGGGACACTTCTGGTATCCTACACACACACACACACACACACACACACACACACACACACACACACACACACACACTCTCTCTCTCATGCACACACTCACACACAAATACACACACACACACACACACTCTCTCCCCCCCTACACATACACATACACACATACACACATACACTCTCGCTCCCCCTCCCCCCTACACACCTTGGGATCTCTGTGGTCTCCGTGACACCCGAGGAAGCGGCGGGGGCCCTGCCGCACCGTGAAACCGGTAGTGCACTTCTCCCCCGGAGAGCGCCATATCCTACGGAGAGAGGGAGAAGAGGCGGGGGCAGGCCGGGTGTCGCCCTCGGTGGCTGTCACTGCGGGTAACTGGGTGTCAGTGAGGGGGTCAGACACGCCGGAACATGGGGGCGGCGGCAGCCTCAGCTCAGTGGCTGTCGGTGAAGGAGGAGACCATCCGGGTCACCGTTGCAGAAAGTCTGTCAAGCGCTTCAGTGTGAGGCAGGTCAATGCATGAGGACACTGGGGTAAGCGTGGGAGAGCTAAGCAGGGTCACTTAATCAACCGGTGCAGGGGGAAAGGATAACCTCACCTGCTCCTTGGGTTGTGGGACCGCTCTCCTCGCTTCCTCCTGCGTGCCGCCGCCGAGATGCAGGTCAGAAAATGGATGGAAGTGCGGCGCAACTGCGCATGTCCAATGAAAGGCTCCCGGATGACTTGTTCAACATAACTTTATTTGACCTGGCGGAGCTGCCACGCGAGATATTGGGAGGGAGTGGGGAGATTTGGGGTGTCGGGGGGAGATTGGGGTGAGGGGAGGTCAAGGAGGCCAGGAGAGATTGGGGTGAGGGGGGTCACGGAGGCCGGGAGAGATTGTGGTGAGGGGGGTCACGGAGGCCGGGAGAGATTGTGGTGAGGGGGGGTCACGGAGGCCGGGAGAGATTGGGGTGAGGGGGGGGTCACGGAGGCCGGGAGAGATTGGGGTGAGGGGGGGTCACGGAGGCTGGGAGAGATTGGGGTGAGGGGGTCACGGAGGCCGGGAGAGATTGGGGTGGGGGTGGCGGATGGCCCGGTGGGAGGGCGGATGGCCCGATGGGAGGGGGGGGCGACAGATGGCCCTGCAGGGGCCTGTGGCAGACAGAGGCGCGGAAGGGGCTGGCTGCCAGAAGGGGGAGGAGTGAAAGCGCTGAGGCGGGAAAGTATTGCTGAGAGGTGGGGGAGGAGCGAAGGCACTGCTCAGAGAGCCGGAGGCTGGGTAATCTCCCCCAACAACATGAACCCGCCTCCGGCTTTTTTTTTTTTTTCTCCAGTGCGAGCGCGGGAAAAACAGCAACGCGAGCAGGGAAAATTTAAAAAACAAACACGTGGGCTGCTTGGGCCAATATTTACTCGCCCGGAGGTTAAATCCACTCGCCCCGGGCGTGTAAATGTATAGCATATATATATATATATATATATATATATATATATATATATATATATATACACACACACACACTGTGTATTAGATAACATTACTCCCCATTATGCATTCCCTTTATGAATTATGATTATAAGTGCAAATTTAATTTTCAGCAGTAATATTCTGCACATCCATTGGGTATGAGCAATTCCCCCCTCACCCTCCCCCCCAAAAATGAGTTTTCCATTTCTATACATTTTTGGATATATATTTATATATATCCATTTTACGCACACATCTGGGCTGATAACATTAGCAAATGAACTCTCTTCCACTTGCGTGTTGCATGAACAGATTTAGAATGTTGAGGTTACAGATAACACCGGTTTATAGATAACATTAGATTTATGAGCCGGTGAGAATACATGGTTAGTAACTCGGTAACGTGAGGTGTGAGCTTCTTTCTGCATAATTCATGCGTTAGTCAGCCAGCTCACCACTGATTAGCTTTAGCAGGCTATACAATCTGTGCGCTTATTTAACCATTTAAGTCCTGGAAGACCGGTGGCACCTGAGTGCATCCAGTCTTACGGCACACAACCACGTACGGCTTGGTAGTGGTGATCGGCTGGTCGCGGGCAGGATCCCCAGGACGTGGGTGGAAAGCAGGGGCCATATTGTTAAGGTTGGATCTAGTCCTGACTAAGGGCCTCGTGCAGTAAGCGCCGAAAAGCCGTTTTTCGCCATTTTCTCGCCAATAATGCCTCTCTGATTCAATAAGCACCGATAAGCTGCCGAAAACACAACAAAAATCGGCATTGTTTCTTGCGGAAATTTTTTTTATCGGCAGCCGGGTGCCGATAAGCCACTTTTCGGCTCTTATCGGCACTTTTTGAAACGCGCTCAATTCTAGTAGCCCCGATCAGCTTTTCGCTGCTGATCGGCACTCTAGAATTGAGATTTTCACGCCAATCCGTCTCACCAACTAAAGTTGGCAAGTTGGTGGTGGAGAAGCATCGGCAATGGCGACACTTAGAAAAAATCAAACCTTTTTCCTGTCTGGGATTGATGCCGGGGGTCTCCGGAGCTAATACGCATTAATACCAGCACCGGAGCACCGGCATGCATCCGAGGCAGGAAAAATGCATTTACAGCCCACTTCATTACCTTAGCGGTTAACCGATGCTGCCACGATGAAGGCCATCCTCATCTTCATCGCCGTCCATGCCCCCCTCCGATGCTGCAAAACATAAACAAGAATAAAAAGAGCCAATGTAATGTCCCCTAACCCCTTAATCACCTTAGCTGTTATTAACCGCTAAAGCCATTAAGGGGTTAACCTACCCTCACCCACCACACGGGAGGCCTAAATACCCTCCCCCACTACCCACCTCATGAGGCCTAACCACCCTGACCCACTACCCAGCAGGAGGCCTACCCACCCTGGCTTGGGGACAACACCCCCGCTACCCACAATAATCATGACTATATTTAATAAACAATACATAACCCACCCCCTGTGCCCCCCTCCCACACCCCCATAAATACATGATTTATTATTTTACATACAGGGTTAATACCCAGGCCCACGGGAGTCCCCGTTGGTCCTGATGGGTGTCCGTAGGCCCCACAGTGGCCCAGAGGGGGGTGCCCAGAGGGTTTGGAGGCCTATGGGTAGTCCCCGCCAGGTGCCGTGGTCCTCCAGGTGATCACCGTGGGCCCCAAATGGGGTCTCCACGGATGGGCCTGCAGGTGTATGGGGAGCACCAGGTCAGCCCCACAGGTGTCTGAGGATCCCCGGGTGGTTCCCATGGGGTCTGGGGGCCCTCGGTGGTCCCTACGGTTCTGCAGGGCCCCCACAGATGTGGGGTCCCTGGTTCTTCCCCATAGGTGTCCCCCGTGAGTCCGCAGCCTGGTACCCAAGGGCGTCCAGGGAGTCCTCAGGTGGTTTCCAGAGGTCCCCGCAGACCCAAGGAACCAACCCTGTATTTAAAATAAATAAGAGAACAACAGAAACCGTGTAAAAGCTCCAGGTGGTTTAGCAAATAATGCTATTAAAGCATAATATGTGATGTGATAAAAGGAGCTAACACCGGACAATGGGGAATAAAGGGTTAAGCAGTAATGTATGATTGAGGATAACTGGGAGTAACAAGAGGGGAAAATAACAGGGACAGAATGGTGTGATATACAATCACTGAGTCCCCATAACCCCGGCTAAGCCCAGTGTGGAGTAGCTTCTACTCACAATAAGACACCGTCTTGATCCCCCTCCTTCCAGCTGCATCCCTGATGCTGCCAGAAGCGTCTCCCGTTTGGCCTCCGGTGTAGCAGATTCTCTCAGACAGCAGCAGAACAAGGTAAGGATCACAAGAACAACAGCTCCAGGAAAAAAGGTAAGGCGCTCACCAGCAAAAAAGGGGTAAAAATCAACTTTATTAGACTACATAACAAACAAAGAAACAAACAGTGCTAGCTACTCTCCCACACGTTTCACGCCCACTGTGGCGCTTTCTCAAGGAGAGGGCATGAAACGCGTGGGAGAGTAGCTTGCACTGTTTGTTTCTTTGTTTTTTATGTAGTCTAATAAAGTTGATTTTTACCCCTTTTTTGCTGGTGAGCGCCTTACCTTTAAAATAAATAAACCTGGCCTATACATTTAAAGAAATAAATACCCCCCATCCCCCCGCCAAACACATACAGTACAGTAATGTGCAAAATAACTATTATCCAGATATGGATAATAGATTATTTGCCCATTATTAAACACATAAAACAGCATCAATCAAGTAAATAACTAGAGTTCTACTTACCCCCTGGCAATGAGATGGCAGACTGGTCATCAAACGGGCTCCGTTGGCAAAAGAATACATTTCAAATACTTTCATATGCCAGTTAACCCCTTAATCACTTTAGCGGTTAACCCAGCCTGCACCAATACCAACCTTTCACCCATACATTTGTACAGTGTATAATATATATATATATATATATATATATATATATATATATATATATATATATATATATATATATATATATATATATATATATATATACATATATACACACACCAATATACAAATAAATGGTTATGGATTACAGAAAAATGCAGGGAAAAAAATGACATCTCAATCTCCAAACCAGCCCGTTGCATTCGAAAATCAAACCAGCAGCTCATTGCAAAATAATTAATCTCTCATCTACCATAAAAAAAAACAGCACCTACACAAATACATATATTTTTATTTATTTATAAAAAATGTTTTACCAGGAAGTAATACATTGAGAGATACCTCTCGTTTTCAAGTATGTCCTGGGCACAGAGTTATAAAACATACATGGTTACGATAAAAGAACAGGGTTATACAGGTAATTCATAGACATTTCATGGACAGATAAAGTTGGAAAATTGGGTACAGGGGATAAAGGGCTTATGTGTTTCAGATAGAAATAGAGCAGCTTCAACATCACTTTAACATCAACTAACATCAGCGAACGGCAGCAAACGGCTCACGCCCTTTGGCTGCCCTTCGGCTGCGCCAAAGGATGTGTGCCTTTGGAGCAACACAGATGTACGCTGGGTGGGTGAGGTTGAATCTGGTGCATCTGTAAACAAAAAGATCTTTTCTTTGTCCCCTTGGCTCATTAACATTCCAGTGGGTGGGGTTGCCGATTCAACAAAGAACAAGCACATGTTAACCCTTAGCACGCTGGTCCTGTGCAGAGGGGAGCAGTTCTTGGGGGGCACTCATCAGGCTGTGCGCCTTTGGAGCAACGCAGATGTACGCTGGGTGGGTGAGGTTGAATCTGGTGCCAAATTTCAATCAAACAATTGCATTTTAGTGTGTACATGATGCAATTAAGCTGTACATCATGTAACACTATTCCAAATCAATGTTAAAAATAAAATAAACAATTACCAACAACATACAAAAACTAATCAAGTAAACATAAACATATTTACCATCAATCAATTTATCTAATCAAAAATCAATTACAATCCAATCAAAATCAATAACACAAATCACTATTCAATTCCTAAAACCAAACCATTGTTAAAAAAAATTCTACTTCAAAGTAATCACCATCATACAAAATCTAACTACCAAAAATAAACCAATATAAAAAAGCAAGCCCCTGGAATAAAATATTCCAAACACCATCAAACATTACATTTAACTAAATAACAATTACATTACACACTAATGTCTAACCAAAGCTGTAAAATACATTTTAAAAACATCAAAAGAACATAAATAAACATTTGCAAAGCAATCATTTATTATCCCTGTATGTCTAGCCATATAGATTACTTTCGTTGTATTCCAGAGGGAGCATGGAGGGAAATAGAACAAAAAAGACAAAAAACAATCTAAGTGTAGACAGTTTTTAGATAGTGTAAAATTAAATGTCTTGTCTTGGCTCGTATGTTGTGCCTACTTACAAGATGTAAGTTGTATTCAAGCGGTTTAGACACACAATGGTCTCTGCTAAGGTAGTAGTTCTCCACTCTATGAAGCGGTCTCCAGTTGTCAGCTCAGCAACTAAGTGTATGTGAAGAAAAATGATACCATAGTGCAGACCAATATAATGATAAAACTAAACTTTATAAATTTAAAAATGAACACTTACAATAAAAATGAATATATTAAGCATTGTTCACAATCTTAGTGATCAGGGAGAGAAGAGTGTGTTAACTTCAGGCTCACCCGCCTCTTCCGATGGGACTTGTTGTAATCAGCCTCTCTCTGCGAAGCTGTGTCTCCGGTGGTGGACTGTGTGACCCAGGCTGTATCTTCCCGTGGGCTGTTGGACTCCCCTCCAGCTTGGAGCTGCCTTTCGGGTGGATGATCTCGCCTCTCTCACCGCCGGTACGTCACTTCCGCTTTGTCCCGTCACGTCACTTCCGGGCGCGGCTTGTTGAATTTCTGAATGGCGATCACTCCTCTCTCCTCTCCTCTCTCAGGACGGCTCCCACTCTACGCGTTTCGCCAGAAAAGGGTGTGTGGCTTCCTCAGGAGTGTACCGCCCCTTACACTCGGGTGTCTTTTATATCCTCCCCAATTGGTATTTGATTGTAAACACTTGTACAAATCACTTTAAAAACACATGGTCTGCACTGGTTGTTATCTCTGCTTCTATACATATGGTGGAGCACTTTTTTTGAGAAGCAAATTCTCTGACTGGTTTTGCAATTTAACCTCTTCCTTTCTCTATGGAGATGTGGAAAATATTTGATCCTAATACTCTTATATTAAAAGGATGATCTCTATACACAGAAGGAGATCAAGGGGACTTTGGTTATATCCTTAATATGGGACTCGTTAGGTAGAAGGAATATGTTATTTAATAGGTCAATTTTGATAGGATCTAGATTGATCCTGTTTTTCTTGTAGGGAATAGATTACAACATAAATATTGAATTGCAAAGAGCAATGAGGAGTCAAGGGAAAAAAAGGGGAAAAAAATGGGGGAAGGGAAAAAAAATTCTTTTGATGAATTCTAGGGGCCTCAGGGGAATAACAATCAAACATGAAATATTTCTTACTACAAAAAGTAGAAATGTGTAAAAAATGGGAGCTCCATCATATATATGAATACATATACTCTCATTACATGTTATACGTAGGTTTTCAAGATGGGTTGATGGTATAATCAATATACAAATTCACATGATTGAATAGATGGGAAATACATGACCTTTTTGATAATAATGTTCACAGTGCAAATATTAAAGTCATTAAATCGATAGGACTTGTAAGACCTTATATTCTACAGAACTTCTTCAATATACATATATACAGAGTCTTTATATAGATGTAGAAAAAACTTATCATATTCTGTGTATATCTGGGGGAACTAAGCTGGAGTGACAACAGTGACATAAACATTTTCTATTTGAATAACAGATGTTCATTGCGTGCTGTGGGAGATGAAAAAAGGAAAGAGACAACAGAGGATGGAGAAAGCAAAAGACCAGTTAGTATCATCCATTCGTTTTAAATCTCAATGAACTACAAAAATGGTGCCAGCTCTATTTCCATGTTCAGGCCCCTGGGGGAGAGGGTCCGCAACCTGTGAATCCAAAAAGTCTCCCTCTTAACGAGTTCCAGATTGCGATCTCCCCCCCGCCAGTGGCCCGCAACATGTTCTATAGGCATGTATGTCAGACCCGTGGTGTCCCCCTGGTGCTTTTCCATGAAGTGTTTGGAAAGACTGTGTGTTAGGAGAGATCTTTTAATGCTGCTCAGATGTTCTATGATTCTAGTTCGTATTTGTCTCTCAGTCTTCCCCACATACTGCAGTTTGCATGGGCACTCCAGGAGGTACACCACATGGTCTGACCTACAGGTCAAACTAGATTGTATAGTAAATCTCTCTCCTGTAGTGTTTGATGTAAATTCCAGTTTGTCATTGGATTTAAATTGACATGCTCTACATGTCTTACATGCATGAAAGCCTTTACTAGATTGTAACCAGTTTTGAGGTTTAGATTTTTGTTTAAGGACACTCGGGGCTAGTGTATTTTTTAGGTTTCGCGCCTTCCTGAAAACAATATTGGGGTGCTCTGGTAGTTCTTTTCCCAAAACTGGGTCATTCTTTAATATGGCCCAGTGTTTGTGTATGATTTTCCTAATTTCCTTAGCTTCCCCATTATATGTTGTGAGAAATGCGAAATCCAGCTTATTTGTTGTTATTTTGTCTTTCCCCTTAGATTTCAGAAGGTCTTCCCTCTCCAGTTGGTCTATTTTTAGTAAGGCCTCATCTAGCTTCTCCTCTTTATATTTCTTTTCTATAAATCTCTCCTTTAGTTTTGTTGATTGTTGTAGAAATGTTTCTCTCTCACTGCAGTTCCTTTTGATTCTAGTGAACTGGCTGGATGGAACCCCGTCCATCCACCTTGGAAGATGACAGCTAGTCCGCAAGATGTAGTTGTTTTTATCTGTTTCCTTAAAAAATGTTTTTGTCTTAATTAGATCATTTTCTATATAGATTTCTAGGTCTAAATAGTTCACTGTTTTGTCACTGTACTCACTCGTAAATTTAAGATTCAGCTCTTCGTTCTCCATGCCTATTAGGAATTCTTTCAACTTACTTTCTCCGTTCCCCCAAATTAGGTACACATCGTCGATGAAACGACGCCAGAGGACCAGGCCCTCCCCAAGCTCTCCATTCGGCCAGATGTTATCCTCCTCCCAAGACGCCATGAATAGGTTGGCGTAGCTCGGGGCGAACCTGGTCCCCATCGCCGTTCCTCGTTTCTGCAGATAATAACTGTCTTCGTACCAAAAGAAGTTGTGCTGTAAAATAAACATAATTCCATCAATAATGAAATTTGCCTGTGTTTCTGCAAGGTCTGTGTCTTTCATTAAAAATCTTTTTATGGCCCTGCATCCTTTGGTGTGGTCAATTGATGTGTATAACGATACAACATCGCATGTAGCCATTATGAATTGTCTTTCCCATTTCACTTTACTTAGTGTATTTAGTAAATCTTTGGTGTCTTTTAAATATGCTTTTTGTTGCGTGACATATTTCTGGAGGAATATGTCTATGTACAGTGACAAATTAGCTGTTAGTGAGTCAATCCCCGAGACTATAGGTCTACCTGGGGGATTGACTTCACTCTTATGGATTTTTGGCAGCTGGTAAAATACCGGAACTTTTGATTTGTCACTGTACAGAAATCTATATTCCCCCTCATCAAGTACTTCAGTGTTCTTACCCCTCTCTAATAAACACTTAAGCTCTTCTGTAAATTCATTTATTGGATTCTTTTTCAATTTAATATATGTTTCCTCGTCTCCCAATAGTCTTAAAGATTCCTGATTATACTTGTCTCTGTCCATTAGGACAGTACCTCCCCCTTTATCAGCCTGTTTTATGACCAATTCTTCATTTTCTGTAATTTCTTTAAAGGCTGCTCTTTCTTGTTTGGTGAGATTTTCTTTTAATTTATGTTTACATTCCGCCAGGTTCTCAAAATCTGTATTTATCATCTGGAAAAAAGTTTCCAGATGATTACCCTTGGCAAATTGAGGGTAGAAGGAGGATTTAGGTTTTAGACCCGTATGTATCATGTTAGCCTCTTGTGCCACTATTGGAGGAATGCTAGGTCCCAATCTAGGGGCTTGGTCTTTAGCCATAAAGAACCTTTTGAGAGTTAGCTTACGTAGAAATCTATTTGCACCCATAAAGAGATCAAAACTGCTATGACTCTTTACTGGAGCAAATGACAATCCCTTCGAAATTACACTTTTTTGTGTGTCTGTCAGTATAACTTTACTTAGATTGAATACACTACTCTTAGGCTCTATCTGGCACTTCTCTTTCTTTCGTGCTCTTTGTCTCCCCCCCCTCTTTCCTCTGACTGTCGGCTTCTTTTTAATTTCCCTTTTTCTTGTGTTCTCTGTTGATAATTCGTTTTGTCCTCTAAATTCGAAGACGTCCCTTTCTCTAAAAAAGAATCTGCATCATGTTTTTCCCTTGTATGTGATTGACTCCTCTCCCTGCTTCTGTCTTTTCTGTCATGACTCCGTCCTGGAGAACTGTGTGTTTTTTGTCGTCTCTCTTTATCTCTTTGGGCTCTTTTATCTTTGTTAATGGGTGTAAAATTGGCCCTGCTTCTCTCAATTGAACTGGAACTGTTTGAGGGTTTGGTGTCCACTGAACGTGATTCACCTTCCCCCCTTTCAGTGTCTGTTCTTGATCTTTCCCTAGAGGTGCTTCTATCTCTATTAGGTGCCCAGCTCTTGTAATTATTACCCCGATAATGTTGACTATTCTTGCCTTTGTAATTCCCTCTTCCCTGATCCCATTCTCTTCTAATTCTTCTTTTTTTCCAAGTCCTCTGTTCTCCCTTTAAATAATCTTCCTCATCCCTTTTGAATTTGCCTAACTTGGCTGTCTCTACTTCTTTTTCTAATGTGTCAATTTTCTTTTGCAAGGCCTTATCTTTTTCTTTGAACTCGTGTGTATCCTCTAGGGGAATTAGTCTTTCCTGGATTTCCAGTATATCCTCATCTAATTTCTTAAGATGGTTGTTTTGTTGTTCAATGATTAAATCTATCAATGTAAAAGAACATTTGTCCAAAACATCATTCCATCTTAATAGAAACTCACTGTCTTCTAGATCAAAAGAGGGACTAATTGAGATCCTTAATCCCCTCGGTATGCGGTTACACCTTTTGTATTCTTCTAGAAACGTGACATCAAGCCACTTCCTAGTGTCCCTTACAAAAAGTTTTTCAAGTTTGGCAAATTCAATTTCCACTGTATTCCCCATGTCATTATCAACCTCAATTACTTCTTCTGTAGTGTTGTTAAATTTAACAGTTCTAGATAATCTCTTAGAGAACACATTGCTACCTCTAGTCGCCATTTATACTAATAGTAAGCAGCCCAATCACCAGAAACCAAGATACGTGCTAAGTGAAGGTGAAAAAACGGCGCTAACTCTATTAGTGTTTCACTAAAAACGATACAGTGAGTGGTTTTAGCAAAATCTATTTGATTTTACAATAATAAAGACGTGCTCAAATAACGTGCAAAAGATATTTAAAAGGTTCAAACCCCCTGCTCAAACCCAGCTGGTAGGGACTGGTTTCGCTAGTCCCGCAAATCGTCACTTTCGTTGTATTCCAGGGGGAGCATGGAGGGAAATAGAACAAAAAAGACAAAAAACAATCTAAGTGTAGACAGTTTTTAGATAGTGTAAAATTAAATGTCTTGTCTTGGCTCGTATGTTGTGCCTACTTACAAGATGTAAGTTGTATTCAAGCGGTTTAGACACACAATGGTCTCTGCTAAGGTAGTTGTTCTCCACTCTATGAAGCGGTCTCCAGTTGTCAGCTCAGCAACCAAGTGTATGTGAAGAAAAATGATACCATAGTGCAGACCAATATAATGATAAAACTAAACTTTATAAATTTAAAAATGAACACTTACAATAAAAATGAATATATTAAGCATTGTTCACAATCTTAGTGATCAGGGAGAGAAGAGTGTGTTAACTTCAGGCTCACCCGCCTCTTCCGATGGGACTTGTTGTAATCAGCCTCTCTCTGCGAAGCTGTGTCTCCGGTGGTGGACTGTGTGACCCAGGCTGTATCTTCCCGTGGGCTGTTGGACTCCCCTCCAGCTTGGAGCTGCCTTTCGGGTGGATGATCTCGCCTCTCTCACCGCCGGTACGTCACTTCCGCTTTGTCCCGTCACGTCACTTCCGGGCGCGGCTTGTTGAATTTCTGAATGGCGATCACGCCTCTCTCCTCTCCTCTCTCAGGACGGCTCCCACTCTACGCGTTTCGCCAGAAAAGGGTGTGTGGCTTCCTCAGGAGTGTACCGCCCCTTACACTCGGGTGTCTTTTATATCCTCCCCAATTGGTATTTGATTGTAAACACTTGTACAAATCACTTTAAAAACACATGGTCTGCACTGGTTGTTATCTCTGCTTCTATACATATGGTGGAGCACTTTTTTTGAGAAGCAAATTCTCTGACTGGTTTTGCAATTTAACCTCTTCCTTTCTCTATGGAGATGTGGAAAATATTTGATCCTAATACTCTTATATTAAAAGGATGATCTCTATACACAGAAGGAGATCAAGGGGACTTTGGTTATATCCTTAATATGGGACTCGTTAGGTAGAAGGAATATGTTATTTAATAGGTCAATTTTGATAGGATCTAGATTGATCCTGTTTTTCTTGTAGGGAATAGATTACAACATAAATATTGAATTGCAAAGAGCAATGAGGAGTCAAGGGAAAAAAAGGGGAAAAAAATGGGGGAAGGGAAAAAAATTTCTTTTGATGAATTCTAGGGGCCTCAGGGGAATAACAATCAAACATGAAATATTTCTTACTACAAAAAGTAGAAATGTGTAAAAAATGGGAGCTCCATCATATATATGAATACATATACTCTCATTACATGTTATACATAGGTTTTCAAGAGGGGTTGATGGTATAATCAATATACAAATTCACATGATTGAATAGATGGGAAATACATGACCTTTTTGATAATAATGTTCACAGTGCAAATATTAAAGTCATTAAATCGATAGGACTTGTAAGACCTTATATTCTACAGCACTTCTTCAATATACATATATACAGAGTCTCGGCGGTGAGAGAGGCGAGATCATCCACCCGAAAGGCAGCTCCAAGCTGGAGGGGAGTCCAACAGCCCACGGGAAGATACAGCCTGGGTCACACAGTCCACCACCGGAGACACAGCTTTGCAGAGAGAGGCTGATTACAACAAGTCCCATCGGAAGAGGCGGGTGAGCCTGAAGTTAACACACTCTTCTCTCCCTGATCACTAAGATTGTGAACAATGCTTAATATATTCATTTTTATTGTAAGTGTTCATTTTTAAATTTATAAAGTTTAGTTTTATCATTATATTGGTCTGCACTATGGTATCATTTTTCTTCACATACACTTGGTTGCTGAGCTGACAACTGGAGACCGCTTCATAGAGTGGAGAACAACTACCTTAGCAGAGACCATTGTGTGTCTAAACCGCTTGAATACAACTTACATCTTGTAAGTAGGCACAACATACGAGCCAAGACAAGACATTTAATTTTACACTATCTAAAAACTGTCTACACTTAGATTGTTTTTTGTCTTTTTTGTTCTATTTCCCTCCATGCTCCCCCTGGAATACAACGAAAGTGACGATTTGCGGGACTAGCGAAACCAGTCCCTACCAGCTGGGTTTGAGCAGGGGGTTTGAACCTTTTAAATATCATTTGCACGTTATTTGAGCACGTCTTTATTATTGTAAAATCAAATAGATTTTGCTAAAACCACTCACTGTATAGTTTTTAGTGAAACACTAATAGAGTTAGCGCCGTTTTTTCACCTTCACTTAGCCATATAGATTAGACATTACATACAGGGGCAATAAATGAGCATAAAAAAACAATCACATTACATTAAAAAATTACAATACAATACAACCATTCAGTGTCCCTGTATGTATGTAAATCCATAGGGACATACATAAATACAAGGCCACTAAAAGGACATTCAAAAAAAAAAAATCACATAAAAAATCAAAATCAAAATCAAAAACCTGTAAAAGTTCAAAAAAATACATTTCTTTTGTTTACTTACCATTAGATGGCCCACTCACCGAATTCCCGGGGAACCGCTTACTCTCGAACAAACATTCCACAGGTAACCATAAAATAAAAAAACCCTTACAATCCAACTGTGTATTTGTCCCCAATAAACATGCTATTTTGCCTTAACCCCTTCATTGCCTTAGCGGATAGCTGCTATGGTAATGAAGCAGCATTAATGTATTTTTGATAATATTGTGCGGGAGCAGGGGGTCTCCTGAGCTGAACCGCATTGATTTCTGGCTCAGGGACCCCCTGCTTCCCGAGTTACAGGCCCCGTTTTGGGGCATCGGTGCCAGTGTCGCCGCCATCTTTATAGCGGACACGTCGCGTATGGGATGCTATAAAGATGGCGGCGACACTGGCACCCGATGCCCCATACCATGGCCTGTAATTCAGGAAGCAGGGGGTCCCTGAGGCTGAAATCAATGTGGTTCAGCTCAGGGGAACCTTGCTCCCATACACTATTATTAAAAATACATTAATGCTGCTTCATTACCATAGCGGATAGCCGCTCCGGTAATGAATTATTGTTTATTGATATGGGTGTTTAACTCATAGTATAGATGTGCAGGGGGTCTCCAGAGGTGAACTGTTTTGGTTTTAGGTCCGGGGACCCCCTGCTTCCCGAGATACAGTCCCCGTTAAGGGGTGCCGGTATCTCTCTGCTTTGTTAACATTCCGCGGTCACGTGATCGGGACATTTAAATGCAGAGGGATATCGGCACCTCATAAAGGGGCCTGTATCTCGGGATGCAGGGGTCCCCGGACCTGAAACCAATGCGGTTCATCTCCGGAGACCCCCTGCACATCTACACTATGAATAAAAATTGATTACAAAGATTTTTTAATTTACCAATGTTTGCGCAGAGAGAGTGGCGGATCTCTCCCTGCTGCAGGCTGATCTCGGCAGGGGACAGCTTATCGGCAGCTTATCGACAGGCAGACTGTCTCGCCACCGGCTACTCGGCATGTTGCTTTCGCAGGGATTTGCCAGGGATTCGGCCCTTCCTGCATACTGCGAGGGCAACACGCCAAAAACATGCCGATTTTGAACCCCTGCCGAGAGTGCCTTTTCGGTGCTTACAGCATCGAGCCCTAAATTTTCCATGCTTCCATGTTACAGCCAAAGTCCCATAAATGAATAACTGTACTCTTTTATTTCAATCACAACCTTTTTTTATCTTCTGCAAAATACTTTGTTGGAGGAACAGATCTCTCTTCAAGTTAAATGAAGTTGTTTTATTTTTTTTTTTTTTTATTTTTTTTTTTTAGAAACCAGAGAGTTCTGCTCTAATATTCAACAAGGATGTTATGGAAGGTAATATTGTTGTTAAAATGTTTTATGTTGAACAACTCATCAAGGCCGTGATTATACCAAAAATCAGCCGGTGATGCCGCATGACATACATGTCCAGTATTACCTCTAATTTTTTACTGGACAGTGTCCAAATACAGGACAGCCCAGTTCAATACTGGACACCTGGCAACCCTAGTGGTAACTAGGGAGAATTTAGAAGCCGTTACAGTAAGTGCGTTTGCGTAACCTCCACCACCTCTGCTGGAAGGCTATTCCATGAATCCACATCCCTTTCAGAGAATAAACACTTCCTCGCGTTTTCTCTGGCACGCACACACTCTAGATGAGATATTAGCCCACAGGGAAAATAAGTGAGATTTTCAGCTTCTGTGAGACACTAACAATAAAAAAGAAAATCAGCGAATAGCATTGAACGCCGACATCTGCCTCTAGCTACTTGTGCTTGTATGAAGCGGTGGGAGGAAGGAGGAATACCGAGGGTGGGTGTTTATTTAATTGAAACACTCGTAAAAAAAAATAATGTCAATACAGTGTTTATTGGTCTTATTGTTTTATGAGATGGATCTTTGGCTTCCGCAGAGTGAAATGTTTTTTTTATGATGATGTTTGTGACGCAAGTTCCTGTGTTCTTTGTTAAGATGCCAGAACCAGGGCCGGCCCGAGGGTAAGGAGAGCAAGGCGGCTGCCTCGGGCCCCGCTCCTTCTGGGCCCCGCGCACCCTCCTCCTGTCTGCGCCGGGATCCAACTTCCACCCGACCGGAGAGGAGAGCTGGAGGAGGGCGCGCGGGCCCCCTGAACTGGCAGAGAGAGGTGTGGGGGGGGGGGTGTTTGTGTTCTCACCTTGTGTGAGAGGTCTTACCTTTTCCGGAGCAGGCCGCCTTCTGTAGCGTCACGTTGCCCTGGTGACCGTCATCAAATGACGCTGTGTTGCCATGGCCACGTGACATCACTTGCCACCATGATGTCATGACGCCGCAACACTACCAGAGATTGGCCGCTCGTCAATGTAAGTCTTCTTAACTTTATTACATGGGGGGTCCCCCGCTGCCAGGGTGCTGCCTTGGGCCCCGCAAAGCCTTAGGCCAACCCTGGCCCAGAACACATGATTGGATCACATCTGAGTGTGAAACAGCTTGCAGGTTACTTGCTCCTCCACCACATGAACAATGACCATATACTGTATGTGGTATTCTCCGTTTAAGTACCTCCAGCATTAAATTCCCAGAGACAGCTCTCCTGGTGATATTGGACATGCCCCTTTATCTCCCTATGCCTCAGACACCACATGGGGATGCTCTACTTATCCAGGTCTCGTGTGAAATAAGTAAAACCGCGTAGCGCTGCTAGGGTCCCCTGCTCTATTATGTCCATATTTGGAACTGGTGACTGCCGCAATTTGTGGCTCCAATGACTGAGGAGCTTACATTTTTATATTACTACATAATCTTTTGTTTTATTGATTTTTGCGGATAAATTGAATTTATTCATTTTTTTTCCCGCTTTCATTTGTTTACCTTTTTTCTATATACACATATGTGTGCCGTTTATACATATATGTGTAGGTGTATGTTTATACATACATATATATTTTTTAATATTCACCTTTTTCATGGGGATATATGATTACATTTCAAAAATATTTATAATAGTTATGCTACGTTGATTGCAGCTTTGAATTTAGCGCTATCTTTCCCCTGGTTGACCCCCACTCAGACTGAAGCCCTATGAAGTTCAGTAACGTAAAGGCCGTGTGAAAGAGTGGAGCTGGGCATTGGGATTGTGACGGAATTGGGCTCAGGGACCAGCATAATAAAGGATAAGCCCTGTACCTGGCCCCGGTCCATTCGTCCCTCAGGCTCATCCCGCCACCAGACCCAGGAGCTACACAGGATTCTTTTATTCCCGTTGTAAAACTCTCCTGAGTGTAAAAAGTGTGTGCCGGTGCCCACATAAATCAAAGCCAAGGTCTCTGGACATGCAGGGCTGAGAAACACTCTGTGCAGCCTGCAAGGCCGGAGAAAATGGCTGCTGTTGAGTCTGGAGGGGGAGGAGAGGTGCAGGGACAAAGAAGTGGCCGGGGGAGGATATTGAACCGGTGGAGGAGAAGGTGGGCATCCGCCCGAAAAGTGGTACATGTAGCTGCCTCTCCAGCCAGAGTGGCACCAGCCCAGCGGGACCATCCTGCTGGCCACGGGAAGCCGTTGCCGAGCCCCCGTTGGTAGGCGCTGCTCCCATTGGCCCATTTGTATTTCCCTCCAGAGCCCTTTAACGCTCTCAGCCTCGCCTCCCCCCCACCCCCACCGTGATTGGCCAATGCAGGCAAGCCCTCGCGTCCTGGTTGGTCCCTGAGTAGCATCCGCGCTGTGATTGGTCGCCAGCCCTTCTCCCATGATTTCCTATGGTAGCGGGAAATCTATGAAAGGGAAACCCGATCAGTGTTCCATAGCTCATTCTGATCCTGACGTGGAGATGAACTAAGCGGTGTGCCCCGTGGCTGTGCCGGAGACACCCGAAAACGAGACTGTGCCGGAGACACCTGAAAACGAGGCTGTGCCGGAGACACCTGAAAACGAGGCTGTGCCGGAGACACCTGAAAACGAGGCTGTGCCGGAGACACCTGAAAACAAGGCTGTGCCGGATACACCTGAGAACGAGGCTGTGCCAGAAACACCTGAAAATAAGGCTTGCCGGAGACACCTGAAAACGAGGCTGTGCCGGAGACACCTGAAAACAAGGCTGTGCCGGAGACACCTGAAAACAAGGCTGTGCTGGATACACCTGAGAACGAGGCTGTGCCGGAGACACCTGAAAACAAGGCTGTGCCGGATACACCTGAGAACGAGGCTGTGCCGGAAACACCTGAAAATAAGGCTGTGCCGGAGACACCTGAAAACGAGGCTGTACCGGAGACACCTGAAAACGAGGCTGTGCCGGAAACACCTGAAAACGAGGCTGTACCGGAGACACCTGAAAACGAGGCTGTGCCGGAAACACCTGAAAACGAGCCTGGGAGCTTAACAAAGCGGGACATTTGATTTGACTTTTGTGCTGCGGGACTGTTTATTGCTGCAGAGAGAAGTACTTTCAAGCTGGAGAAAGGGCTCTTCCGCAAATGGAACCAGAGAGGTCTGGACGGTCCCTACCCAAACAGAGTGGGATAGCAAGTCCTGGGTAAGCCTTCCATATAGCGCTCAGCACCTAGTCGCTAGGATTCCCCCTGTATTCACCTATTTTAGTGAGTATAGCTCTGATTTGTGATTTGTGTTGTGCTTGCTGGCTCCGGCTGGCATAAAAACTATTTATTGATCTGCTCTGTCCTGTCTGATGCTTTAATCCTGGTGATTAGTTCTGGTCTTCCATGACAGTGATTTCTATTGCGCGACCAAAGACTTTGTATCTTAGATATGGTAAGGAAGGGGGGCATCAATGTCAGATAGGAGAGAAACAGTGCAGTGAAGCCTGAGAAAATATAGTTTGACATCCTTAAAAAAAAACAAATATCCACACTTCCGATAAAATAAAAACAGCAAGCCCAGACTGCCAGAAATACTCCGTTCTGCGCTGCTTAACCCTAGTTACCGTCTGTACGTTGCATGATCCTAACCTTTCAACCCGTGGTGAAAATGATGTCAGGCACTGTCCCTGTTATGCAACGCACTGCTACGTCATTGTGGATATATACAGAGATGTTAACCTCCAAGGAATGTAGTCAGTGCAATTTGGGCGATCTGGGCCAAAAACGTGTATTGTAATAGAAAAGTAATTAATTTACCGAGTGATATTCCATGGCAGTCTATGAGACCGTTAATTGTACCAAATCAATGAGAATTGCAGAAAATCAGGGAGAGATGGTTTGCCTGCGTATGTGGATTGTAGCTGAGCCTAAGAACAAGTTCTGCTGTACAATTTTAGTGTAGACGTATCTTCTGGACAGCGCCAGAAGACTGGCCCAGTCCTGCTACGGGGACTCCACAGTTCTGGTAAGATTAGAATAAACTATTAATAGTAAATGTCACAAGTTATTGCTCTTAAACCCGCCAGTGCCAGAGTGAAGTACATGGCACTAGGTTAAAAGCCATGATCCAAATACTAATACTCCTTACCTGTATCTAAGAGGGAGGGAAACCACATGAAAAACACAATGGTAATGTTTAATTTAGTTTTATCCTTAAAGCAGAAATGCTGCCTATTTTACATAGTGAATCAGGGGTCTTCTGGGTCTTCTGGCACTAGTTTTACCTCCGGAGACTTCCTGTTTCCCGAGATACTTGCCTGTTTAGTTGCTGCTGTTCCTTCCTGGAGTTTCAAAGATGGCCCCTGCTGCCCCTCAGATGACGTTGCAGCTTTCTATTAGCCTGCAAGACCCACAGGGAGCAAGTGGGAGCAAAAGCACTGGCAACCGAACCAGTACATTTCCCCAGGAACCTGAGAAAAAAAGCGTGTCTCAGCTTAGAGAGGATCCCCGGTCAGAATGATCAATGTAACCCTCCCTGCCCAGCGTAGGGTTGCCAGGTGTTGTGAGCCATAATAAAGCAACTAGGAGATCTCTCCAACAAACACATCAGTATCCTTTCTAAGTACCCTGGGCATGACACCCATTGTAAAGTAATAGGCACACGGGCCACCTGGATTGAGCAAGTGACTTTGTGGGACATTTGCACAGTGATGTTTGTTATTATACTATATGTACTGTCTATTGCTTTAAGTGTTGTCTGTGGTCTCCTGACATTGAAGGCCACTGCATGTGATTCCTGTGTTTCCTACCTATAAAGTAATATTAATTATAAGCTATGTATCCTGATGCGTTGTCTGACTCCAGCCTGGTGCTTTGTATGCTGAATACTCATTTTCATTTTTTCATTCTCATTCCCTCCCCCTCCCTCCCCCATCCCCCCCCTCCCTCCCCCATTCCCCCCTCCCCCATTCCCCCCTCCCCCATCCCCCCCTCCCTCCCCCATCCCCCCCTCCCTCCCCCATCCCCCCCTACCTCCCCCCCCATCCCCCCCTCCCTCCCCCCCATCCCCCCTCTCCCTCCCTCCCCCCCCCTTTCTCCCCCTCCCTCTCTCTCTCCCCCTCCCCCCTCTCTCTCTCCCCCTCCCCCCCTCTCTCTCTCCCCCCCTCTCTCTCTCCCTCCCCCCCTCACTCTCTCTCCCTCCCCCCCTCACTCTCTCTCTCTCTCCCCCCTCTCTCTCCCTCCCCCCCTCTCTCTCTCTCCTTATTAACTGTACTGTACCTTCATGATCAGTGGAAATTGATATGAAATGTACCATGTCCCACCACTCCCTCCTACCCATCTCCACTCCCTCCTCCCCATCTCCTCTCCCTTTTATTTTCTGTATTCCCCCGACCCTTGCACTTTCTGACAATGTATGAAATAAACAATAAAAAATAAAAAAAATGCCTGCACATGTCCGAATTGTCTTTGTAAAAAGGTGTCAATCTGCTCCTTCACTTATCCCCAATTAGTAATTAGGGAACGGATACATATTTAACTCCGCACACTGCTGGGGTTGCAGATGCAGATATAGTCGCGCTGTTATTAGGGCCTCCGAGCTCGTGTCTTCTGGGGACATCTAAATATTTACACTGATCACCAAACACTTCAGAGTACAGAAGCTGCAAGCGCAAGGGCCGTGTGCAGAATGTCTGTATGCAGGATCTCTGTGTGCATGATGTGTGCAGGGTGACTGTGTGCAGGGTGACTGTGTGCAGGATGACTGTGTGCAGGGTGTCTGTGTGCAGGGTGACTGTGTGCAGAATGTCTGTGTGCAGGATGTCTGTGTGCAGGATGTCTGTGTGCAGGATGTCTGTGTGCAGGGTGACTGTGTGCAGGATGTCTGTGTGCACAGTGACTGTGTGCAGAATGTCTGTGTGCAGGGTGACTGTGTGCAGGGTGACTGTGTGCAGGATGACTGTGTGCAGGATGTCTGTGTGCAGGGTGACTGTGTGCAGGGTGACTGTGTGCAGGGTGACTGTGTGCAGGATGTCTGTGTGCAGGAATGTATGCATGATGTGTGCAGAATGTCTGTGTGCAGGGTGACTGTGTGCAGGGTGACTGTGTGCAGGATGACTGTGTGCAGGATGTCTGTGTGCAGAATGTCTGTGTGCAGGGTGACTGTGTGCAGGATGTCTGTGTGCAGGAATGTATGCATGATGTGTGCAGGATGTCTGTGTGCAGGACGTATGCATGATGTGTGCAGAATGTATGCATGATGTCTGTGTGCAGGATGTATGCAGAATGTATGCATGATGTGTGCAGAATGTATGCATGATGTCTGTGTGCAGGATGTATGCAGAATGTATGCATGATGTGTGCAGAATGTATGCATGATGTGTGCAGAATGTATGCATGATGTCTGTGTGCAGGATGTATGCAGAATGTATGCATGATGTGTGCAGAATGTATGCATGATGTGTGCAGAATGTATGCATGATGTCTGTGTGCAGAATGTATGCATGATGTCTGTGTGCAGGATGTATGCATGATGTGTGCAGAATGTATGCATGATGTCTGTGTGCAGGATGTATGCAGAATGTATGCATGATGTGTGCAGAATGTATGCATGATGTGTGCAGGATGTATGCATGATGTCTGTGTGCAGGATGTATGCATGATGTCTGTGTGCAGGATGTGTGCATGATGTCTGTGTGCAGGATGTATGCATGATGTCTGTGTGCAGGATGTATGCATGATGTCTGTGTGCAGGATGTATGCATGATGTCTGTGTGCAGGATGTATGCATGATGTGTGCAGAATGTATGCATGATTTGTGCAGAATGTATGCATGATGTATGCATGATGTCTGTGTGCAGGATGTATGCATGATTTGTGCAGAATGTATGCATGATGTCTGTGTGCAGAATGTATGCATGATGTGTGCAGGGTGACTGTGTGCAGGATGTATGCATGATGTCTGTGTGCAGAATGTATGCATGATGTCTGTGTGCAGGATGTCCATGTGCAGTGCCAGTATCAATTATGGGTTTTCCCCACACAGGCAGTCCCTTGAGTGACAAGGGAGGAGGTGGGATTAGATCTGAGTTTTGCCAATCCTGGGTCCAGACCTAGTACCTTCCCCCTACTGTACTTAAGGGAGTTGCAACCCCAAATTCAGTAGTGTCTCTACCATTGAGAGGGACAAGGTATCACCCAGGACTGCTGTGCACTGGCAGGGCCAGATCCTCTTCCCTAAGGGGGAGAGTGAGTGATCACCTTTTCCCCTGGTCCTGCTAAAGTGCTGGGAAAGAGCAGGGACTGCTGCGGGGGCCCTTGACCCCTAGTGAAGCTCCAGGGACCATCCTAAGTTCGGAGCGCAGAACAGAGACTATTGGGCAGAGGACTGCCGTGTGCTGTGAGTGTACAGGAATAAATCCGTTCCAGTTGAATATACCTCCTGCCTGGTGTGTGATGTTACAGGGGGGTGGGGGGTGGGGGGGGGAGAGGTAACCATTCTACCGTAGGAGATTACCCCATACATCTGGAGCTTACAGCAGATGGAGTCGCTGTGTACCATGGAGTAAATGTCGGGTATATACCCCAGAAGCCAGTCCTGCAGTCCCCACAACCATCGGTGGACAACTCAGCATTCTGTGAGCCAACAGGTAGCATGCACCATACACATGGTAACAGGGAGATCTCCCAGAGGGTGAGGGAAACACCGTTACACATTATATATCATATATTCCTCATAATTCTCCTGCACAAATACCAATTTCCTGAGATGCAGGCGAGAGAAAATGGTTTATATATATATATATATATATATTGTGCCAGGCAGTGCTAGGAGCTGCATATTGGTCGTGCCGTGACGTGGCTGCAGGCTTATAACCTTTTGGTCAAAGGGTTTAACTAAATTACCCTTTTTCATGAGCAGATAAGTGTAGAGGGAGAGGGGGATTGGCCCGGTATTAAAGGGGCTGCACCCCAAATGGCCACCCCCTGACCTCACTTGGGAGGCAAGGGGTTAACTGGACTGCAGTCCAGTAATGTATCATACCATACCATGTATGTCCCCATTCCGGTCTCTGCACCAACACTCACACTGGGATCCGTTCGGGAGGAGAAGGGTTAATAGTTAGGAAGTGATTATAGCCCTTTGTTCCATTTTCCCGCCTTTACAGGCTCCATTTTGCAGCACTCTATAGGTCGCCATTGCAGCTCCATACAATCCTATGGTGAATCCGGCGATTTGGGCCCGTTTCAGTAGAAGACCTGCAGGTGACGCCCGAGAGGAGGAGCGGCGGTTCCCCATTGTAAGTCAATAGAGCCATTCATTTAATGGGGATTCCTCGACGCCGACCTCCAGGAACGGGTTGGCAGCCATCCAAACCGCAGACCGCAGAAGCGGATACAATATCTAAAAAAGAGCTTTTGATCACACAAGGTCAAGTTCACATACAATTGGTGTGGGAAACTTAGGTTCTAGGGCACCCAGGAATAAAATTCTTTTTGCCCCTATACCCTAGGAACCCCCACACTCGACCACCACCGGGTCCGAGAATTAAGGACACCCGTAAAGGGTCGCGCTTGCCACGAGGGTCGCACATTGACTCTAATGGCAGAGAGAAGAGCCGCGAGTGAAAACGGCTAAGTCAGAATGAGCAGAACCCCAGAACCCATAACTCTGTTCAACCTAGAGGGCTGAGATTCGGCCACCATGTGGTCCTAGTTCCGACAGGATTGCATGGCAAATACCGACCCTCTCGGGGCAACAGAACGGAGTCAGGGTAATTGCAAAGTTTGGGTTTCTGCCATTTACTTGCATGGCGGAAAAAAGCCTCGTGTTACAAAAGGGCTTTTAAACTGTAAATTGGTATCTCCGGTCCGGTGGGTCACAGCGAGCTGAAACTTGGCCACCATGGAGAGTCCCCTCCGGCATGAGGGTCTGGCGAGTTTTGGCCCGCTCGGTCCAGCCGAACGGATTATTTTAATATATATGGATATTGAAAAATGTACTGTGTTTCAAAGCGGGGATAAAAGCCCGCTAAAGTTACTGGCTCTGTTTAATGTAAATGCTCATGGAGGCGACCCATTGTCTACAACAGACCCCCTGATCAAAGGCTCAGCCACTCTGGCTGTATACATTAGGGCGGAGAAACGCAGGGCTTGAGTGGTCTGTAAGTGCTGTAATTCACACAAATGGTAGACTTGTAGGCGCCCTGACTTTGGTGTGGGGCTAAAGAAATGAGACCCCCAAGGGCCAGAAGTACGCATGTGCCAACTAGCTGGGGGGCATGACCTAACAATGTTCCCACGTTAGCTGGCAAGGAGAGATTGGGTGCAGATAATTGTCCTCCAATGACTTGCACTCAATGCCAGTGTATAGGACTGAAATCACATATAAAGAGAAAAGTAGTCCCAAGGGGGGCACAGGCGGAGCACTGCCAAATCGATGAGGGAGAAAGGGGGCTGCATCCAGTAGTATTAAAAATATATATTTATTGAGTGGTCAAAGCAAGAACATTACAGAGGCCCTGCGCTCTTCCCCAGAACATTTAAATAAAATGCCGGGAGAGCAGACGAGGCCTCTGTAACTGCCTCTTACCTGCTCTCCGGCGGCTTCTGGCGACGTGTCGCCATGACAACGTGGGGTGAAATGGCAAAGGCAACGCAACGTCATATGGCGTCATGACGTCACATGACACCGCCGATGCCGGAGAGAAGGTAAGGAGGGGGGCATGAGCAGGGGGAGAGCAGGCAGGGGTCGCAAAGAAAAAGGTTTGAGCACCCCTGTAATAGTTGTTCCTCCAGGAACTTGTAAGCCATTTCTTGTTCGAAGTTGCAATCACATTTTGTTTGTTTCATCCACCTGTAAGCTAGTAACCTACAGATTTCTAAAATCAGTCCTGTGCTAGAAAAGAAATACTTGGACAATTGTAATATCCAAATATATATATATAACGGTATGGGCGTTGTTTTTTCTTCATATTGAATACATTACTTATGAATTTCTGAACTGAGTGCTGTCTTCATTTACCTACTGTAAGTACGGTAATATTATTTAGATAGATAGATAGATAGATAGATAGAGTGAAGGGATTGGGGAACACACTTAACTAGTATAAGTGTAGCCCTGTGTAATTTTGGGGTTACATGTCTTTCTCCTCCTGTGCAATAATCCCTGTTAAAGGGCAGGTTTGCCAGGAGTAATCATGGGGTTTGCCCTCACTTCATATGCTGTGTATTATTGAGTGAAGGAAGTGACATCAGGCTCTGTGTCCACTAACAGTGACACAGGGGTGGTGCCTACTGAAGCTATATAATATGCAGAACTTCCTGAATTTAGGTGTGTGCCTCACCATCTGAGTGAGGTGAGTCTATCCAACAACCTGTCAGGGCTCTGGCAATGTTTGTGGCCCTCCCTTCAGGGAGTGGTATGGAAGACTATACCTCTTACTTCATTATGGAGTAAGGGAAGAGCTAGACCTGCTTTCAGTGCCCTTGATTGGGAGTGTAAGGTCAGGGACTTCCTTTGGGTTGGCAACCTGAGAATGAGTGGCTAGACGACCAGCCACTATGATGGGCGGCTGCCCATGTCTGCTGTCAATAAAGGATGCCAAAGAGAAAGAACGCTTCTGTCCTGATTGTGGAGTCAGTTGGGAAGAAGGTGCACATAGAGGTTCTCTTTCAGAGACTCCTCCCTACTACACTAGGGGTCTGGAAGAGATGGAGGCGCTGTACCATGAGTGAGTATAACTCAGCATTACCTCATAAGCCAGTCCTGATGCTATTCCCCATAATACCATCAAGCAGGAGACTCAGGAGTCCTGTAAGCCAGCAGGTGCACCACACTATAGCCATGTGTAACCAGAGTAGTATTTCCCTAGGGGCACCATCTGCGATTGGGGGGGTGGGAAACCCGTTACATAAGTCAGACCACAGGTGAGGATGCTGCTATCAGAGTACCTATAAAGTACTGTAGGAAAAATAACAAAGGGATAGCCACACCATAAATATTCACAAGGCCTTTTATTGGCCCAATGTATTGGCTAACCCTGGAGCCTTGGCTCTTGATAAAAGCTCCAGAAGTCGAAACGTTGGGCTAATAAAACATTTTTTTGTTCTTGCATATTTATGGTGTTTGTTATTTTTATATTTATATTTGTGTGTGTATATGTATACATATACATACACTCACATCTGCATTATTTAATATAAATCTACCTACAGATGCAGCGGCCGTTATTTGAACACATCACGGAGCAATTTTAATTGGAAAATGTCTGTGGAAGCAATGCCGGATACATCACAAATTAGGGACATCGCAAGCTCATCCCTTCCCCTAGATTCGGCGGATGTATTTGTGCTAGGGGTAAAAAAGGATGATTCTTACCACCTGAAACAATTATCACCACCCTGGTTCATTGTTATACTGTTGAGATGCAGTCAGTTGGCAGGGATGGTTATAAGTTGCTTGGGTCAGTTGATGTTTTCCTTCTATATTGTATTGATGGAGTGGGATTGGTCAGGAATAGTGTAGTGCAAGAGTGGCCAACTCCAGTCTTCAATGGTCACCAACAGGTCAGGTTCTACGGATATCCTTGCTTCAGCATAAGTGGCTGAATCAGTGGCTCTATTCTGGACCCAGGGTCACGTCTAGGGTTTGAATGGACCCAGATAGCTTCAACTCAGCCCCCTTTCCAAAGCACACCAAGTCCTGTTATATTTCCTTCACTTTATTAGAAAAGCAGCAGTAAATACAGGCACTTGTGGATGTGATGTTGTATTGGGAGAGTGCTTCTCTGTGGATGCTTTGTAGTTAAGGGCAGGTGAAAAGGATTGGGCCTTGCCGGGAGGAGTGTGACATAGACCAACTGTCAGCAAGACAGGGGGAGAGCAGAATAGCCCATTCTTAGAAAAGATCTCAGAGGTTGCTGTAGCAACTCACTGGCTACATGCTCAGAGGCAGAAAAGGCAACATAGTAATATATCAGTAGTCTTTTTACTACTGTTACATAGGATCCAGCTTTGGGACGCCGGGATCAGTAGGAGGTAAGCACCAAAAGTAATTACTTTGTTTAATTTTTCTTAACAGTGGTGTGCCATTTATACCTTGTTTATATAGTAATATATCACACAGGCACTGTGTGTGTGTGTGTGTGTGTGTGTGTGTGTGTGTGTGTGTGTGTGTGTGTGTGTGTGTGTGTGTGTGTGTGTGTGTGTGTGTGTGTGTGTGTGTGTGTGTGTGTGTGTGTGTAGAGCAAATACATGCAGCTGAAACTAAGGAGCTAACAAGCAGAAGCTGCAAGGGGGGTCAAACAGAAATATGATTCTTGTTCCATGACACTCCCCGTCTGGTATCTGGAATATATCTATATAACTGGAATATGTGGAACATATGTGCAATGCATGACAAAGATAACATCGTATTCACAAAACAATGCAAAAGTCCATGTCCACACAACGATGTGATACCGGCCGGTATCACTGGCTTCAAAGTCCCTTGGCAAAGGTTCTTTGGCAAAGGATGCCAAGCGGATGCATCGGTCCAGGTTAGCTGTGTGCACCACAATGTCTTTTGTAAAAGTCTCTGGTCCTGTTTTTTTTTAGATTTGTGAGAGAACAGTCCTTTTATCTCTGTAGTTTTCTCTACAGAGGGCATCACCTTGTGGATGTGCCTGTCGTGATAGTCTGTCACTCCATCACTTGGTGTTTGACGGAAGGAAATGGCTTCTGGCTCCTTGCGAATGCGGATCAGCACTCTTGGAAGACTGTCTGACAAGTCTGGTCCAGTGCATAGGGCGTCGTTTGGAGAGGCTTCCTGGTGTTGAGCATTGGAGCTGATCGTTGCCCAGATCTGACCGGGTTTCTGATGGTGGTGGACACCAGATGATGGAAGGTACCGACATTCTTCACCTTCCTTCATTGAGGGTGCTGGCTTTGCGTGACCACTAAGTAATGACTTCAGGATGAAGGCCACAAAGTTATGTTTGGTCTCCGGTTTCCTTTGTAGGTCGCAGCAGAGCGAAGTGAGCCTAGAGATGGCATGTACTCTGTTGTTTGGGAGGCAACTTTTTGGTGAACGGAATGGTAGCGGGGTCACCCAACTGCCCGATCTGTCCTTGAAGAGCTCCTTATCCACTAACTTCGGGAATTCTCCATCTTCCATTGATGGTGCTTGTTTGTTACCGTCCCTTGTTGTCTGGAACGCTGTGCACCCTAGGTCATCGGAACGTTTCTCTTGCACGAGAATGTCTCCACATATTTTGGAGAAACGCCTTTGTGTCTCTTTGTTAACTGCCGTCAGGAGGTTGTTTTCTCCCTGGACACAACGAAGAACAGTCTCTTTTGCCCTTGTAAATCCATTTATGAACTGTCTCTGCGACTGTCTATTTTTAGACATGTGAGAGGACAGTCTTTTTGCCCCTGTGGCTTCACCTTCAGGGTGCAATCTTTTGCAGCTGTACCAGCCATGGTGGCTGGCTGCTCTGCCACCTGGTTTTCTGCATAAAGGAATGGCTGTATGTCTCAGTTGTGCCATTGCTTGCAGGAGGATTGTCCGATTGTTTCTCTTAGTTTGGGCGATCCTTTCGTCGGTCACCTTCAGGAGGTTACTTTCTTCCTTCGGTGGAGTCAACTCATCATCCTCAGTTGTCTGAACTGCTGAGCATCCTAGGCTATCGTCACATCCCCCTGATGCGAAGATGTTTTTATTGTTCTCAGGGGTATGACCTTGTCTCTCCTCGCTTGGCCTTCCTGTCACTTGGATATGGCCAAGACATGGGTCGGAGAGGGATGTGTGTCCACATTCTGTTATCGCTGTTCTGCGGGCGTCAACATAGTCTGGTTCGTGCCCTTTGTCAATGTACACGTTGCCCACTATCACCCATCCTAGGTCAAGCCTTTGGGCGAATGGAGCGGTGTGGGGTCCGTTGCGCTGTTTACGGACTTTGTGCACCCTCAGGATGTCCCTACCGAGCAGCAGCAAGATCTTGGCGCCTTGTTCTACCGGCGGGATGTAGTTGGCTATTCCTCTGAGGTGTGGGTGATGGCGTGCCACGTCTGGTGTGGGAATCTCGTCCCTGTTTGCAGCCATGTAGTTGCACTCGATGAGTGTGGGGAGAGCTATCTTCACTCTGTTGTCCACTGAACGTATAATGTAGCCGCTTGCTCTTCTCCCTGTTGTCTCAGTTAACCCTGCACAGGTTCTGAGGGTGTAGGGTGAGGCATTGTCTTGCGCGTTGAATAAGTTGAAGAATTCCGTCGTCGCCAATGATCTGTAACTTTGATCGTCGAGGATTGCATACATCCGAATAGCCCTCTCAGGTTGTCCCTGGGCATGCACTGCGACAAAGCATATTTTGGAGCAGGACTTTTTGTCACTTCCTTTTCCGCAAACCTCGGTGCACTGAGACGTGACAGATGTTGGCTCCCCTTCTCCTTCCTCCCCGCCATGCTCCGCTATGGAGGATGGGTTGTTGAGTTGGTGGAGTGTCAGCGCCTGTGGATGTAGCGATGTTACGTGCTTGTCACTTTTGCACACTGTACATTTGATGGCCTCTTTACAGTCTTTGGCTAGGTGAGTAGTGGAATCGCAGCACCTGAAGCACACGCCGAATTCTCAGAGTAACTTCTTGCGTTCCTCTAGGGACTTCATCCTGAACCCAAAGCATCTGTTGAGTGAGTGTGGCTTCTTGTGTTTGGGTCCCTTGGTTTCTTGTCTCCGGTGACCGACTGATCGGGAGTAGTTTGGGTCGTGGGGGACACGTCCGTCCTGTGGACCGAGATGGGTGTTCGAGAGTTACCGTATCTCGCCACTGGTCTCTCATTCCTCAGGTTGCTTGCACTGTGTGTGGTCTGCGCACCCAAGATGAAACTGGGATCGTTGCTTTTCCTTGCCGCTTCGCGGATGAAGCTCAACAAGAATGAGAAGGGAGAGAAGGCTACTTGCTTCTCCCTTTTGTATTTGGAGCCTTGTGATATCCATCTTTCTTGGAGGCTGTAGGGTAGCTTCTCCAAGATGGGTCTCACTCCGCGAGCTGAGTCTTGGACGTTGAGACCTATTAAGGAATGGTCTGTTCTTGCAAACTCCAGCTCCTGCAGCAGATCCCCGAGTTCTCGTAACTTCGAGTTGTCCTTGACTGTGATCCTAGGCTCTTTTGAAGAGTGCGTCTTCGACCGCTTCGAGGCTACAGTAGCACTCCTCTAGCATTTCCCATACCAAGTCAAGACCTACTTGGGGGTGTGTAACAGGGGAGTAATCCCTTTTCAAGTAATGTGCCTTTAATCTGGCAGTGTGGTGGTTAACTGCTGGTAGTCAATTAATAAACACCACCTGCCTGATTGCTTACAAAAGCCTGTCTGTTGAGACAGGAAGTGACTCCTTAGCTCTGAATGAGAGCTGACCTTTGGAGATACAGAGGAGTGTTCTTGAGACTCCCAGGAGAGACTTACCAAGAGAACACACATCTCTGGAGCTGACCGGTCTTGAGCTCTGCCCAGCATAGCTGATTGAAAGACACCAAATAAGACTTCTAAACCTGGATACTGATATTTTCTGTGCACGCACGGGTGCGGTTCCAGGAGAGCAGAGAAGCTTACTCTACAGCAAGAAACAGATAAGACTTTCATAATTAAGAGACTGCTTATATCTGCTTATTTCATGCTATATGTTTGGGGCTGGGAGAAATGCTTAACTAACGGAGATGTGAATTAATTGCATAGGATTTCACTAGAAATACTCCCAAGTGAATAGAAGCTTTGTTCCCCCCCCTGTGTTTGGATGATTTCCTGATAAAAAGGAAAAGGCACAATAAAGCCTTATTATAATTTCACCTTATAAAAGCCTCCAATTGTGTACCTCTGTGAACGTCCGTCTACAGGGTGATTCACATTCGCTGCCATGAGTCTCTTCGCATGTTCTATGGATTCTTTCTCCAGCCATTTGGTTAGCAGGCTGAGTTCTTCCCTTGCAGAGAAGTCCAGACTCTTGATTGCGTCTTTGAACGTGGACTTCCATATTCGGTAGTTCTCAGGACGGTCGTCAAAGTTGGTAAGTCCTGTTTGCACCATGTCACGCCGGATCATGTACTTGCCCATTTCTGTCAGGCCTGAGGCATCGGCATGGTGGTCGCGTTCTGAGGTAGTTGACGGGAGGGTCCTTGCGGTCGCCCCTTCCTTGGCGTGGACGTGTGATGACTGCTGGTCAGTGTGATGGGCTGTGTTTTCCCGTGTGGGTGTACCTGGATTGCGAGCCTGTTATAGTGCATCCATGTGCGCGCTGGCGTGTGGATCACTGTTGCGGCTGTGGCTATCCTAGGTAGCGTGTACCTTTAAAGGAACAGCGTCTTCTCCACGTGGACCTAGCAAGTCTTCGGTGTCTGTGGAGTCACTCCAGTCGTGTTGAGATGGTGCGCTGGTGTTTACACTGAAGAGGCTCCTTACGTAGTCTTCAATGCGTTGGACTGGATCCTCTGAGATTACCCGTCTGTATGGTTGCTCCCCGCCGTCCTGTTGCGTGGCTGCTTCTAGGACTTCGGCTTGGGCTATGGCGGCGGCGGCATCCTCTTCTTTGCTTAGGGCTTCTAGGTCCGTGTCTAGTTCGGCCTTTCTACGCGCAGTGGCGGTGGCGGCGTTCTGTTCCTCCTCTTCTACGCGCGCTCTTTCTGCCCTTACGGCTGCCTCTCTCCGACCATATTCGGCCCTGGCACGTGCGGCATCTCGCGCCTTGGTAGCACTTGCGTTAGATTGCACGGATTTTGCTGACCATGATGTATGCCTGGATGTGCCGGAGCGCTGCCAATGCAGTCTCCAGGAGGAGCTCTTTTCTCTCACTTTGGGCATCCGTGATGGCGGTCTGCGCGATGCCATCACGTTCTAGGTCAATCACCTTTTGCAGGTCGCGTTTACGCAGGCTATCTTCCGTGTTAGTTCTTATTAGATAGGTGAAATATGCCTGTGACAGCGCTTGGTAGCACAAGTGATCTATCTTCAATTGAGTTTTTGCCTGCTCGAGCTGTTGTACGTAATTGCCAGCGCCGGAGACATTGCGTATCCCAAGTGTGGTTGTTTCCCAGGCCTTCTCTAATTTAGCGCGGTGTGCTTCAATGTCAGTGTCGTACTTTTTGCGCGCCTTTTGCGTCAGTTTGACTATCCGTTTAGGCCTTGCGTCTGCCTGCGCCTGTTGCATTTGTGCGGCGGTCTCTGTGTCTGAATGGTCACTCTCCTGCGTGGTGTCTGGTGAGGATCTGAGTTCTGCCATGCAGCAGGTGTGTCTAGGCCTTTAGCCAATGCGTGTGGCGTGCGGTCTGTTACCTGTGTCAGCGATGGGCGACTGTCTCAGATGATGCCGAGCGGTGTCCTGCGGCGTTCAGCGTAGGGGTAGCTGTACTCACAGGTGTCCGGTGGCTCTGACCCATGTCCTGGCGGTTGTCCAGTGGTTTGGCCCTTGGTGGCGCTAGCCGTGGGAACGTGCGCAGGGGTAGGTGGGATGGTAGCTCCTCACCGTGTAGCTGTGCAGAGGGTGAATCTCAAACAGAAAAGGCAATCAACGTTTTGTGTATAGTGCACTGTCTGACTGCAGTGCTGCTGCCTTGTGTGCAGAGTTTGTGCTCTGTGGTATAGAGCCTTCTGCTCTGTTTGGCAGTGTAAAGCTGCTTTCTTGTGTGTAATGCTGTTTTCCTTGAGCTGGTGTGCAGAGACTGCTCTGTATCTGACAGTGTAAATTGCTTGCTTGTACTGCTGTAGATACTGGGCTCTGTGTTGGCAGTGTAAGGCTGCTTGCTTGTCAGTGTGCAGAGACTGCTCTGTATTAGCATAAAGGCTGTGAGTAGCAGCTTCTGTGTGTGTCTCCAAAGCACACGGTCTTCCTTTTCACCATTCTGGACCCAGGGTCACGTCTAGGGTATGAATGGACCCAGATAGCTTCAACTCAGCCCCCTTTCCAAAGCACACCAAGTCTTGTTATATTTCCTTCACTTTATTAGAAAAGCAGCAGTAAATACAAGCACTTGTGGATGTGATGTTGTATTGGGAGAGTGCTTCTCTGTGGATGCATTGTAGTTAAGGGCAGGTGAAAAGGATTGGGCCTTGCCGGGAGGAGTGTAACTCCTCACTCAGCCAGTGTCAAGAAGTAAAAGACAGTGAGGGGGAACTGGGAAACAGGAATAGTCTAGGGACAGACCAACTGTCAGCAAGACAGTTGGGAGGGCAGAATAGCCCATTCTGAGAAAAGATCTCAGGGGTTGCTGTAGCAACTCACTGGCTACATGCTCAGAGGCAGAAAAGACAACATAGTAATTTATCACACAGGCCCAGTGTGTGTGTGTGTGTAGAGCAAATACATGCAGCTGAAACTAAGGAGCTGACAAGCAGAAGCTGAAAGGGGGGTCAAACAGAAATAGGATTCTTGTTCCATGACAGGCTCAGTCCATGAATGTTTTAATTATTCTGCATTATGAATGTGCATGGTGTATAAAGGTGTATAAAGGCTCCATAAAGGCTAAGAAAATGTAGAAAAACATGATTTAAAGCTACAGTTCAAGCTGCCGTTTTTTCCCCCTCCCTTTAATCCACACAATGATAAGTAATTAGATAAGTTTCCAATTGATCCGTTCTCCTGTGATCGATCAGCGAAGATTCGGCTATGGGGGTTCACTAAATGGCTGTCAGTGCTGCAGAAGAGGACCAAAGATGCAAAGTTCTGTAGAGAAGACCATGTGACCAGGGAGTCACCAGATTGAATTGGTGCACTGCTAGAGAGTGGGCAGGGCTCAAAAAAGGGGTGCGCCAGAATCTGTTTCAGAAGAGGAAGGGGATGTGACTTTGTAAATGGTTGCTATAGAAACAAAAATGTGTGTTACATTATATTACATAACAAATGTCATTCAATGTTGTTAACAAAAAATACTTCAAGTATTTTCTTATAGTACAGAACTGATTTTTTTTTTTTTTTTAAACACACTTAGGATATTGCTTGGTCTGCAGCTTTAAAAGTACTGTAAAAAAATGAATTACTACTTCGATGGCTTGAATCTAAACCATTCTTGTGGAGGAAATGTCCGCCATTTTGTTCTGTTCCCCTAAACAAAATGTAAACAAATCACGAGCAGATTTCTGAAATAAAAGATTAGAGTTTCTGTGTAGAACTACCAAAGATGTCACCTTTACAAAATATAATGTTTTTCAGCTTTATTTGAGAGAGTTTGTTTGTTGAATGAGCCATTTTTAATCTCGTCACTCGCCCCCGCCCCCCCCCCCCCCCATTGCCAATTGCCAATTGCCAGCAAAGGGGAGAATGGGGAATACTGCTGTACGTAACCATAGAAACATGAAATCATCCTTAAAGTAACATATTCACCCTTTCACTTTCTGTGTAAAATTGAGGATGTTTCAATTTTGGGCCTGTTTTATTTGAACATTATCTGGTAGAAACGACGAAGTATTGTTCCTTCTCTTTATCCCTGTGACCAATGATGGCAGCATAATGAGTTTAAACCAGACCAAAAAAAAAAGGGGAAATAAAATCTGGAGCCCCAGTTTCCTTGTATATGCAACAGTTTAACCAACTGTCTTATCCCAAAAGAGATTAGCTGAAGATTGAAAACGGTTGGTACTAAGAGACATTCAAAGTAAAAAAAAATATATATATATACTTATAACCTACTATCATTTATTTTTTAATAGTGTCAATCGCCCGTGTTGAACCTGTGACTGGGACAGGAGGGCCTGCCCTGTGTGTGCTGTGTGCCAGTGCATCAGGGCTCTGATATTATCCCAGGGCTGTGCTTTGCAATGCATGTGCAGTTTACGTGCTGTGAGCCAGTTCCAAGGTTACCCCCAGGGTCAGTGCTCGGCAGGGCTGGGTGTGGTCGTGGCATTGCTTAGCATGCGTATTTTTAACATGTTGGCACGCGGATCTCCCTCTTGGACACGGATCACACAGCTTGCTTGCTTAACCCCATCCCTGCCGGAGACACCAAGCTGCAGAGCGTTGCTCCCGCCAGCACGCTAACCAGGGACGCATTCTGCCAGCAATTCCCCGGTTGGAGAGGTCTTCCTTATTCCCGGCCATCTGCAGAACATCGTTTTGCTGACCCCCATTTGGTTTAGCTTCCCCTCCCCCCCCCTACTGCTCTAGAGATCTGCATAATATTGCACCATTATGCCCTCTCTTTCTTGGAAGCTTGAAGACCAGTTGCGCCATTATTATCCCGTCCGGGCTACATGTTACATTAATTCCTTTCTGCATTGCTTTGTAACTTCCCCATGCTATGGAAAGCTGCAGACCATTGCTCCATTAACATTTTGCTTCTTAGAGGTCTGCAGAGCATTGCTCAATAATTGTCCCCTAATAGTGACAGCTGCATTGAATCCTTCCTTGCTGTACACTGGCAAAAAAATTTTTAACTCGTACTATCTTCCTGCTGGAGAGATCTGCAGAGCAACTCGTCATTCTCCCTTTCCTTCTAGCAAACCTACGGAGCACGGATTTGTTTCTTATTTCCCTACTAGAGGGACCTGCAGGGCATCGCTCCATTAGTGCTTCCACGCCAGAAAGATATTGTGCAATTCTGTGCCAATCACCGCGGCCATGAAAGGGTCGTTCAAGGGCACCTGTTTGAGTTGGCATACAGCAGGTGGGTGGGGGCGTTATCTTCTCCTATCGTTACTTTTAAGGTCGCGGGGCACGGATTGTGACCTTATAAGGCAGCGCCTCATCTCGTTGGCCTTGCAGGACGCTGGCAGAGCCGCCATGACGGGGCACTGCGCCCGCAGCACCGTCAGCCAATTACGAGCCAGCGAAACCAATCGTAGGATCAAGGTTAAGTGTAAGAACAATACTTAGATGGTCATGCAGAGTCACAACCCCTCTGTGATTCTGTATCTATAATTATACCACCACAAATGTCCACCTCCGTGGACCTAAATCTGGGAGGTTTGGGTGTTCTTGACCAAAAACAAAAGGCATTTTAATGGAAACGCGTGATTCATTTTTAAGTCTATGAGAATGTGGATACTCAAAATCAGTGAGACTGACTCTAGATCAGTGGGCTGAAGGAGTAAGTAGCTCAATGATAATGTCACTTCTTTGTCACTGCCTTTGAATCCCATTTAATAAACACACAGATACCCAACAAGCTCTGAGAAACCCCTACCATTACCACATAATATATAAATATATATATAAGTGTCAAAAGGAGTGCTAGTGGGCGTGGCTAAATGTATACAACAGAAAACAGACAAAGATGCCCAAAGCTACTTCCAATGTGAAAAAAATACACAGTGCAATACCTATATATTCTCTTGAAAAAAGGGTCATTTAGTTTAACCCTTTGGCCAAAGCATCTTAAGTCTGCTGCCACTTTCAAGGAATGACCGTAGCAGGTCCTAACACTCGCTGGGTTAAAATTCTTATTAACTTGATCATTCTTCCTGTAATTATGCAGGTTTTTTGAATCCCATTGTCCGCTCTCCTTGTGACCTGAAGCAAGTCACTTTATCTCCCTGTGCCTCAGGCACCAAAAATAGATGATAAGAGTAAACAAGGTGGAAAAAGCACTGCTACCTGTCATAAAGCACAAAAACAGCTCTGTGTAATAAATCAGGCATTGCTGCCCAGGAGTATATAATGAAATCAATCAACTAAACAGGGTGGGACCCCCTAAGGAAAGGAATCCTAGAACTCCACAACATGGGGGGGCACTCACAGAAATGTGCACAAATATCAAAATACACTTTTATTAGTATGCGAACAATGAGGGGGACAAACACAATAACGTTCTAAAAAAACACAAAGTCACAGAGCGTACTGACCCTACACCAATGGGCAGAATACATGCTAAACAAGCCAAAATAAACCTGCTAATGAATAATAAAAAAAAAAGAATGGGCTGTGTAATATGAGCCTACAGAGAACTATAAATCACAGAAGGGTAACCCCAGGCCCCCTCCTGAGATATGGATGGCTGTACCAAATGTCAGTATCCTAGAAAAGGACACCATAAAGGGGGAATCCCCAACCTGACCAGCATGGTAGATATTCAAGCAGAGCTAAATATGTATTTACACCTCATACTGATACGCAGAAAAAAACCTTTAAGTAACGCAGAGTGGCGTGTATACTAGACAGAATAGAATACACATTATTATGAAAGTGTCAGTAAGTATCTATGTGTATAGTGTAACAAAGGTTGTCACTGTATAACCCAGATCTTATAGTAATGTAGCGGGGTACCCCCTGGCTACTATTCTACCCAGTGGTCTGGCAGTAAACCCTGGTATTTACAGGTTTGCCAGTAGTTGGTATGGGGTTTTCCTCTTCACCTTTGGTACTGCACTTGAGTGACAGCAGGGGGTGGTACATCCTGTTGTAGCTGGGACAACGGGGTGCCCGCCTTCTGGCTGTACTTAAGGGCAGGACCGCCCAAAAGTTGGAGGTTGTTCCTTCCCTCTGAGGAAGGCAGGTCACACGTCTGAGAGCCTGAGATTGGGGCCTACCCATGTGCTCTTCCCTGCAGGGAGGAGTGAGTGTGATTATACCTCTGCCTCCGCTAGGGAGGTGGGGAAGAGCTAGGACGGCTGCGGGTACCCTTGGCCTGTAGTGACGGTCCAGGGACCATCTTCAGTGATAGCTGACTGACTGTATCCGGCAGAAGACTGCTGAGTAATTGTTACTGCAGAAGTGTTGTAATAAACCGTTCCTGTTTGCAATATACCTCCGGAATGGTGTGTGATCTAACTGGGGAAGAGGTGCAAGTTCTACCGTGGGAAATCACCTCCATATCCCTGGAGCCTGCGGCAGATGGAGGCGCTGCACTGCTAAGTATTATGTGGGGTATGAACCCCAGAAGCCTGTTCCTGTGACCCCAAGTCATCACGGACGACTCAGCCCTCCTGTTGCCCGCAGGCATAAGCACCACACACCCCGTACTGGCCCCTATCTGTGATTGGGGGGGGAAACACAGTTACATTAATATATCTGCTCAATAAGATATGGGACCACAGATGTTAATAATCAACAGTCCAGTGAAAAACAATAGTCCCATAATAACTATCATGAATAAATGCACCGGGAGACCTATAAGGCAGTTCTTCAGTGCAAAAATCATCGGCATATATAAAAAAACAATCCCGATTTCATAAGCTGCATACGAACCACCTCTTTCAAAGTCCTGTCCATTAAGTTCTGTTAGCAATAGTAGCAATGGCATGCAGGTAAGCAAATGCAGGGTAAGACAGCGGACATCACACGGGAGGCAGCAGCACTGGTTGTGTGTACCACACCATCGCTTCTCTGAGGCAGGGGTGCGCAAACTCGGGGTCCTACAAGATTTTTCAGGGGGGGTGGTGGCGGTGGTTGCAGAGGCCCCGCGCTCTTCCCCAGGGCATTTAAATTAAATGTCGTGGTATTGCGTGAGGCCTCTGCAACTTCCCTTACCTTGTCTTTGGTGACGCGTCACCATGGCGATGCAGCATCAAATGCCGCTGCAGGGTCACGTCACCCCGCAGCATCATTTGACGCCGAAGACAAGGTAAGGAGGGTGCCGCGGGCAGGGGGGGGGAGAGCAGGCATAGGGGCGCAGACTGAAAAGTTTGCGCACCCCGGCTCTGAGGCACAGGGAGGGCGAGTACTCTGTAAATGTAAACCCAAAGAGGTGTCTCGCTGTTCCGGCTTCATCAGGGATGTACCAGAAATAGATGGTAAGCTCTTCAGAGCAGGGACTTCAACAATTCTATCATTGAAATCTAGAATAAAAACTTCCAGATTTTTTTTTCTCAGTGAGACACACAGAACATCAGTGAGAGTTGACTTGTTTGCAGGACACCCTAATGTAAATAAAGCTATTCAACTGACCAATCAGAATGCTTCATTTAACAAAGCTCACCGACCCTAGTACCACCAAAACAGGTGACTCAAACACAGAACTTAAAGAGACAAAGGTATATGATTGGCTTAGACTGTTGCCATTAATAGGTAGAGAGTCCATAGGAGACTGGGGCTCAAAAAAGCTATCAAACAAAGGAGGAGAGACTAACGAGGTTTCCCTGCTACATGCATATTGTATGTATATATGAGAAGAAACCGATCAAGTCCATATTTTGCATATCATATGTTCAGTATAGGAGGGTGTCAGCCTGGGGGTGTCCAGCATTGAATAGTGATGATAAGATGGCGCCTACCTGGCCTCACTCTTAATCAGAGCCCGCAACATCCAGGAACCATAATGAATGACGCCCAATATTCTTATCCATCCAGCAAATCTCTGGCATAAACTCCTCAATAGAAACTGCACCGAGTAACTCACTGTTGCCGTGTGGAGTGAGATATAACTCTTTGTCCTGCTCAATCAATCCGGGCAGGATCGGAGTCCTCCGGTGTGCTGTTCGCGATGGTGCTGCTACAGGAGAAAAATGAAAAAAAAAAAAACTGCGACACACCACCAGTACAAATAATTAGAAGGTGGGTGACTTCAAAAAGTAAAAAAGTTTAATGGATGAAAAGCAATAAGACCGACATGTTTAAAGCAGGCAGCGCTTTATCAAGGTCCCTGAGCTTGGGACCTTGATAAAGCGCAGACTGAGCAAAAAAATGTCGGTCTTATTGCTTTTGATCCATTAAACTTTTTGAAGTCACCCTCCTTCTCATTATTTCTACTAGGGGTGCATCGCAGTTTTTTCCCCATTTTTCTCCTGTTGCCATGAATATACTGACATGAAATGTTCCATCTACAACTAATGAGTAGTCTCAGTTGTTACTTGAATCTTAAACAATAACACTTTCCATAGGGTTATTGGAACCAACTTCTTAAGACGTAGAATTAGATTAAGTTCCACTAACCCTATTCGCACTTATAAGTAGCATATCGCACGCCATCCATAATTGGCAACAAATATCATTTCAGGGACAGCATTCCAAATAAACCAAGGTCATGCGAGACTCCTGGCTCCATTCCATCTGTAAGATTCTACAGCTCACCCAATGGTTTTGTACCATGGTACCTGCTGAAAATAGTGTGGTTCAGCTCTGGAGGACCTCCCAGTTCTAACCCTGAAAAATAAAAAATACACCCAGAGGTTAGTTAGTGTGGATTGCTCCTTTAAAATAGACAAACTGGTGACCAGATGAATGATAATGCAAAATAAGTAGTTTATTCAAAGACATAATACACAAATGACACAGCTTGAAGGGGGCTATACGACGACCATCTCACAGATGACCCACAGCACTGAAGGGGTTAGTGGGAATTCAAGTGGTAACCATAAGTGGAAGAAGCTGTGGAAAGCTGAGGTTTGCAAAGCTTTACCACAAAGATTATCAGATACAAGAATCCAAACATGAGGTGTGGGACTCTGGGCCGAAAACAATGTTATTTTCATGGAAAATGTAAGATTTTTCGAAGTGTGATTCAGTTTATGTTCGTTATTTACCAACTAACTCCAGTGTTATAATAATCATGGCTGGTCTTCCTTCAGGTCTTATAACAAAGTTGTTCGTAGACCAGCAAATGGGAATATAAACTCAGGTAGGCCTCATTATCACACTGATGGCCGGGAGTCAGTTGGTTGACGTGCATGTCTGGGAGTCCAAGCATGTTAAAAGTGAGTGGGATCTCTGATCTTCTGATGACTGATACTCACTCCATATCCAGAACTGGAAGGTCAGTACAATGCAGCATGTTTCTATTCTGATTACAAAACCAATCCAGTTGCCAAAAAGTCTCCAGTTCTGAATGGATTCGTCCATTATCAGACAGCCTTGTTAAGATTAAATACACGTATAACCCAACACACTAATGACATGATGCCCTTATTCTTATACAAAAGAATGTAAACACTGCCCTGTGTAAACTGTAGCTTTGTTAATGACGATTCTGACACTGTGCCCAAAGCACTGCCCTGCCTCCTTCCTTACAAACACTGGGTGTGGAAAAACAAAGCAATCCTACCAACTGCTTGGCCACTTTTTGTTTAGCCTTGTTAAAGCTTGCGATGTTTTTATGAACTTTTGTATGAGGTCGATCTAGTATCAGAGCTTCCTTTCCCTACCGCAAACGGGGTAAGGAGAGTGTTGCCCATTTTCTATATCCATTTTTTTTCCAGAATTAGAGCTTTTTTCAAGATGGCTACTGCAGTTATCCAATAGGAAGTGTTGTACATTGCGGCTTCCTATTGGCCCATGGGATGTAGAAAGGAGAAGGAGCACAGCTATCCGTATCACAGGTGCAAAAAATGAATAAGGGCAACTCCAATTGCGATAAAAATAAGTGTTACTTTATTTAATCAGCTTGGCAATGGGGTAGGACAACGCACGACAATGGGGTGCGTTGTCCTACCCCATTGCCAAGCTGATTAAATAAAGTAACACTTATTTTTATCGCAATTGGAGTTGCCCTTATTCATTTTTTTGCACCTGTGATGCGGATAGCTGTGCTCCTTCTCCCTTCTACATACCTTGATCGTTACCTCTGAGGATTGCACGCTGGGGAATTCTACTCATCTGGAACACACAGTCAGGTAAAGGGCAACAGCCCTTCTGCTATTACCTTTCTTGTGCTGGATGACTTATTATTATACCCCATGGGTTAGTGATGTTTCACTAGGGACTGTATTCTGTGGTAGCTGTGTGGGCACCACTAGGTCCCCATTTCGCCCTGGGGTGTTCATGTCTGCTATAATACAGTTGTTTCTGGATGCTAGATTCAGTTTAAGAAGAATGGACTTATGCTTAATGTGAGTTTATTCTGTGATGCACCAATTTACCACATAATCCATGTACTATTGGCCCATGGGACCTGCAAGATTTGGAAGCCATTTTGATTTCATGAAGAAAGAGGAATCACTAGCAATCCATATCTTGTGAACCAGGGGCTCCCTGGGAGGTAAAAATAGTGCAGTACAGCTTCTGAGGAACCCTGGCTTATTATATATATATATATATTTTTTTTTTTTTTTTTATTATTATTATTATTATTTTTTTAATTTTCTTTTTAAATAAGTGGAGATTGCTGGTTTAACCTTTACAGTGCCAGACCTCTGGCACTTTGGTCATGTGAATGCTCCTAGTGGGATCACATGACCAGGCCCAGGACGACGGAAACGGGAGTGGAGTGGTCAGCCCGATCTGCCCCCTCAAAACGAGCAAATGCACATGACGTACCTCCTAGGTCATAATTGCCTCTGTCGGGCCAAGGCCACATGCCGTACCAGGTATGTCACGTGGGCACTGTAAAGGTTAAATGATGACAAAATCATTCCAAATGTGTTACTTGGTTGAGTGCTTGCATATTATTACAATCCAGATCTAGGGTTATCAATCCACTACCTATACAAATCCAACATCCCTGACTTCTGAGAGTGCAGAAAGCCTGTAGCACGTGTATAGTTTGCACAATAGTAGGCAGCTAGGGCATTTAGCCAGAATAATGACTTGTGTTTCTATAGCACCTTTCATTACCAAAGCACATACAAATGATACTGCCGAGGCTTTCACTAATTTGGCACCGGTTGGGACAACAAAATATCCAGAAACTGGGTCAGTTTGCCATTTTTGCAGTTGGCCGAGTTTAGCAAGGGAGGGGGGGGGGAGGCGAGGAGAGTAACGTGGACTGGAGTTTAACCCTTTGCTGCCAGAAAGGCCTGGACTACTTCAAAACATTGTATTACAGTATCTACGGCAGGGGTGCGCAAACTGGGGGGCTCGAGATTTTTCTATGGGGGGCACGGCAGTTGCAGAGGCCCCGCGCTTTCCCCCAAGGCATTTAAATTAAATGTCGGGGAATAGTGTGAGGCCTCTGCAACTTCACTTACCGGGATTCAGAGGCTCAGTGTGATGCGTAGCCATGGCAACGAGGCATCAAATGACGGCGCGGGGTCATTTGACGCCGGTTGCCATGGCGACGCGGCGACGTCACAAGACCCCTGCAAAAAAGGTAAGGAGGGTGCGAGCATGGGGGGTAAAACATTTCTAAAACCTGTCGCTTTTTCCTCCGCAATATAACAAAGATACGCCCTTTCCTCTGTTGCTCGACTGCTAAAACTCTGACTCAGGCCCTCATTCTCCCCGTCTTGATTACTGTAACCCAGGCCTGCACAACTCGTAAAGTGAGAAGGGCCGAACTGCTCCAAGGAAAAAAAAATTGAGCCGCACGGGTAAAATCATCATCATCATCATCATCATCATCATCATCATCATCATCATCATCATCATCATCATCATCTCTCCTCCAGCACCTCATAATCATCATCCTCATATCTCCCCAGCACCCTTCATCATCATCCTCATATCTCCCCCAGAACCCCTCACTATCAACCTTTGCGATACTCCCCATCTATCTCTCATACCCCCATCTCTCCCACTCACCCACACACATAATACTCCCCCTCCACATCAAACACACAATACCCCCCTGCACAGCACACACACATCACACCCCCCCTGCACCTCACATCCCTCTCCCCCCTTGCACCTCACATCGCTCTCCCCCCTTGCACCTCACATCACTCTCCCCCCCTGCACCTCACATCACTCTCCCCCCTTGCACCTCACATCACTCTCCCCCCTTGCACCTCACATCACTCTCCCCCCTTGCACCTCACATCACTCTCCCCCCTTGCACCTCACATCACATCACTCTCCCCCCTGCACCTCACATCACTCTCCCCCTTGCACTTCACATCACTCTCCCCCCTTGCACCTCAAATCGGAGTGTCATATATATTGACTGTATTTATTGTAATTTATATGTATTTAAAATGGGCAAATGCATTATTATCCATATGTGGATAATAGTAATTTTGCCCATTACAGTACTGTATGTGTTAGGGGGCGGGGGGGGGATGTGTGTTGTTTATTGGGGGCAATTGTCCCCAATAAACATGCTAATGTGCCTTAACCCCTTCATTGCCTTAGCGGCTATCCGCTAAGGTAATGAAGCTGCATTAATGTAAATTTTAATAATAGTGTGCGGGAGCAGGGGGTCCCCTGAGCTGAACCGCATTGATTTCTGCCTCAGAGACCCCCTGCTTCCCGAGTTACAGGCCCCGGTTTGGGGCATCGGTGCCAGTGTGGACGCCATCTTTATAGAGCCCACGTCACATCTTGGACGCTATAAAGATGCCGGCGACACTGGCACCCGATGCCCCATACCGGGGCCTGTAACTCGGGAAGCAGGGGGTCTCTGAGGCAGAAACCAATGCGGTTCAGCTCAGGGGACCCCCTGCTCCTGCACACTATTATTAAAAATACATTAAAGCAGCTTCATTACCATAGCAGATAGCCGCTACGGTAATGAATTATTATTTATTGTTATGTGTGTTTTAATACTAGTGTAGATGTGCAGGGGGTCTCCTGAGCTGAACCGCATTGGTTTCAGCCTCGGGGACCCCCTACTTCAGGAGATATAGGCCCCTTTATGGGGTGCTGGTATCCCCTGAGAATTTAAATGTCCCGGTCACGTGACGCGGGAGCTTTAAACTGCAGGGGATACCGGCACCCCATAACGGGGCCTGTAACTCCTGAAGTCGGGGGTCCTCGGACCTGAAACCAATGCGGTTCAGGTCCTGAGACTCCCTGCTCATGTACACTATTATTCAAATATATTTATTTAGTGTACAATCGCCTGTAACAGCCTTGCATGGAGATGGCAAATCTCCATACAAATGTTACATGCGGCTTTTTTTTTCTATCAGCTAGCGTACGTAAAGGTTAAGAACGCTAGCAGGGAGAAAAAAAGCAACACGTACGCTGTGGCTGTTCTGAGCTATTTTGAGCAGGTACGTTAAAAAATGGGCTCAAGGCCTTAGTGAATCGCGTCCCCGGCCTCACTTTTTAACGAACCTGCTTTTTTTGCCAAATCAGAACGCAAAGCCATTGAGCTTAGTGCATAGCCCCCATAGTTCTCACAATCTGATTGACTGAAGTACCATGTGACGGAAGCCATGTTGGATTTTGTGACGTCATGTTAAAGAAAAAGGAAGCACAGCCATTCTGATTGGCTGGCTTCACTCCCTTTACATGACGTCACATTAAAAAAAAAAAAAAAAAAAAGAAGAGGCACATGGTTTTCACAGCCAATCAGATGGCGTGGGAGCCATATGCAATCAAATGTGATGTCACAGGCCTATAAAAGCCTGTGCAGCCTCATTTGACGGCAAGAAGCGGAGGAGTAAAGACCTCCTCCTCCAATAGGATTACAAGGGCGTTACAGATGACGATGGATGAAAATACAGAAGAAGAAGAAGATACAGAAGAAGATAGAATACACCCAAATGGATTACAATTAACAGATGAAGATAAAGAAAGAAGAAAGGGACTTTGGATTTTACCTGTGGGCCATTGCTGTTTGGGATTGTGGATTGGTTTGAGAGCTTGCAGAGAACACGGGAATCGGAGGGTGAAGACATCTAAAAGGTAAAAAAAAAATTTGAATGTATGTTATTTTTTTTTTTTTTATAGGTTTATTTCACATTTATTGCTTATATATTTATGTATGCCCGTTTACGGTACACAGTAAGAATCAATGGTTGTTTTGCAAATGGTTGCTTTTATGTGTTTTATATGTATTTTGGCTAAAAAAAATAATAATTTGTATGCTATGTATTTTGTGTTTTCATGTTGTATTATTGCATTTCTGGTGGTGTTTTTAATTGCGTATTTCTGGGTTTTCTTTGATGTTTGCATTTTAATAGTGGTTTTGTTTTTGGTGTTTTGTTATTGATAGTTTTGTTTTGCTGTTGGAATAGTTAATTCTGGTGTTAATTTCTTATTTGATTAATTGATTGGTGGTAATTTTGTTGTGTTTACTTGTTTATTTTTGTTTATTTGGTGATTGTTTGGATTGCATTTGATATTGTTGGTGATTGATTTTTTTGTAGGTTGACCATTGACTGGCATAGTGTTAAATCATGCCCATATTATATGGGCATGATGTACCCACTGTACCAATGAATGTGGGGATAGTTGCCTGAGTAGGGTGGTTAGGCCTCCTGGGTGGGTTGCGGTGGAGGGTGGGTTAACCCCTTAATTACTATAGCGGTTATTAACCGCTAAGGTGATTAAGGGGTTAGGGGCCATTAGTTTGTATTTTTGTATGTATTCTTGCTGGCATCGGAGGACATGGCCCTGCAGTATGCTGACGAGGATGCCCTCCATGATGGCAGGGGTAAGTAGAATGCCTAATGTTTGATTTTATAATGGGCAAATGAGCTATTATCCATGTAACGGTGTTTCCTCCACCCAATCGCAGATAGGGGCCATTACAGGGTGTGTGGTGCATATACCAGTTGACAACAGGAGGGCTGAGTCATCCGCCGATGGTAGTGGGGAAACAAGAACAGGCTTCTAGGGTTCATACCCCACATATCTCTTTAGCAGTGCAGCGCCTCCATCTGCCGTGGACTCCAGGAATTGAAGGTGTTCTTCCACAGTGGAGCTTATTACCTCTCCCCCCAGTAAGGTCACGCACCAGCAGGAGGTATATTGCAAACAGGAACAGGTTTATTACTATACTCTGTAGTAACAGGAACAAGGCAGGATCTGCCTTGTACAGTCTCTGAGGATTCACCGGATGATGGTCCCTGGAACGCCACAACAGGCCAAGGGCACCCAAAGCTGTCCTAGCTCTTCACCACCTCCCTAGCGGAGGTAGAGGTATGGTCTACACTCACTCTCCCCGGAGGGAAGAGCACATGGGTAGGCCCCAATCTCAGGCTGACTGTTGTGTGACCTGCCTTCTTCAGAGGGGAAGGAACAACCGTAACTTTAGGGTGGTCCTGCCCTCAAGTACAACCAGAAGGTGGGCCCCCCGTTGTCCCAGCTACAACAAGATGTACCACCCCCTGCTGTCACTCAAGTGCAGTACGATAGGAAGGGGGAAAACCCCATACCAACTATTGGCAACCTGATAGTACCAGGGTTTATTGCCAACCCTAGGGCAGAATAGTAGCCAAACCCAGGTATGGCTACATCCATATCTGGATAATAGTTATTTTGCCCATTACTGTACTGTATTATGTGTTTGTGGGGGGGGGGGAGGTGTATTTATTGAAGTGTATGCCATCTTTATTTATTTTACAACAGGGTTGGTACTGGAGGCCAGCGGGGATCCGCGGGGACCACCTGAGGACCCCTGGACACCCACAGGGACCACCCGAGGACCCCCGGATGCCCACGGAACCACCCAAGGCCCCCCAGATGCCCACTAAACCACCCTAGGGCCCCCAGATACCCGTGGAAACCACCTGAGGGCCTCCAGACACCCATGGGAACCACCCGAGGGCCCCCAGACACCTGTGGGAACCACCCGAGGGCCCCCAGACACCCGTGGGAACCACCCGAGGGCCGCCAGACACCCGTGGGAACTACCCGAGGGCCCCCAGACACCCGTGGGAATCACCCGAGGGCCCCCAGACACCCATGGGAACTACCCAAGAACCCCCAGACACCCACGGATGACCCAGGGATCCCCAGACACCCGCGGGGATGACCCGGGGACACCTGTCGGCCTCTGTTATAAATCCTGTGTTAAAATAAATAAATAAATAAATAATGGTTATATGTGGGGGGCACAGGGGGTGGGTTGTGTATTGGTGGTTATTACATATTTTAATATAAATTTTAATACTAGTGTAGATGAGCAGGGGGTCTCCGGAGCAGAACCTTGTTGATTTGAGGTCTGGGGACCCCCTGCTTCCCGAAATACAGGCCCCGTTATGGGGTGCCGGTATCTCATATGCATTTAAATCCCACCGTCACGTGACGCGGGACATTTACATGCATAGGAGATACCGGTACCCCATAACGAGGCCTGTATCTCGGGAAGCAGGGGGTCCCCGGACCTCAAATCAACACGGTTCTGCTCCGGAGACCCTTGCTCACCTACACAAGTAATACAATTTAAATTAAAAAAACTTTGATTTCAGGCGAGGTTTGCGCAGTGAGATTGAACTCGCCGGGTGAGCCCTTTTCAGAGGGGCGATCATCTCGTTGCCGGCTACTCGCCAGTTTTGCAAATGTTGCTATCACTGGTATTCGGGTCTTTCTGCATACTGTGATTGCAACGCTATCAAAAGCATCGATTTCAAAACAATGGCGATTTTTTTTAATCAAAGTTTAGTGCATGAGGCCCTAAGTGATTACTATACCAAGACAAATTTCCTTAGCCAATTCCAATCTGACTTTTGCCCCAACCACTCCACGGTAACTGCTCTCTTAAAAGTTTGTAATGAGATCCAATGTGGAATGGAACTGGGACAACTCACTGGTGTAATATACCTGGATTTTGCAAAGGCTTTTGATGCTGTGGATCATGTCATTTAGTTAAACAAGCTGTAGTGCTCTGGAATAGGGAAACATGCTTTAAACTGGTTGCATTCCTACCTATCAGGTAGATCCCATGTGTCTATCTCGGGCTCTAACTCCAACCCCTTGGATGTCACCGGTGGGGTCACGCAAGGCTCTGTTCTGGGGCCCCTACTTTTTTCAGTGTTCATTAATGATCTACCTGCAGTTTGTAAGGGAGCTTCAATACACATGTATGTGGATTACACAATCTTATATGCACACAGCCCTGGCCTCTCTGACCTTGGACACGTACTTTAATTTGTTTTGTCAAGACTTGAATACTGCATTTCCAAAAACAAACTGTTTTTAAAACACTGACAAAACTGTAACAATGGTATTTGCGACTAAGGCTAATATTCTGAAGCTACCAACGATAGACCTATAGACCAACTCTAAAACCATTCTACCTAATGTCACTAGTTTTAAATATCTGGGCACATGGCTTGACTCCCATTTAACATTTGGGTTGCACATTGATACCTTGACATCCATAACCTATACCAAACTAAGTGTACTTTATAGGAACAAATACTCTCTAAGCCCGCTGATCAGAAAGCATATTGCACAACAGATGCTAATGTCAAATATAGACTATGGAGACATAGTATATGGTACATCACCCCAAATTCAGCTTAGAAAACTAGACGCCCTCTACAACTCAAAATGCCGCTTTGTCCTACAATGTAACTACAACACACATCACTGCAAAATGCTCCTAGAACTAGGATTGGCCATCACTGGAGTCCAGATGCAAAGTACATTTTTCCTGTCTTGCTGTCAAATAGTTTCTGGGTAAGCTACCTGCCTATCTGAAAAAGCTCCTCACCAATACCACACGCAGGACTCATCACCTGAGATCTGACTCCAAAAGACTTTTCATTGTCCCAAGGTGTGACGGTGCTCGTCTCAAATCAGGAGGCGGACACGCAGGGCTGAGGTAGGTAAGCAAATAAACCGACCACAACCCAGGGACAGAGTCCTGTAAGAGTGTCCGAAGTCGGTATGAAAGCAGGGGTCAGAGCTGGGGTCGGAGTTGCAAAATCCAGGGGACAGGCAGAGGTCAGGGCTGGCGGCAGAGGTGCAAAGTCGAGGAGACAAGCGGAGGTTAGGGCAGGTGAAAGGCAGCGAGGTCGGGGTCACGGTCTGGGGTCAGCAACAGGAATTCAAAACCGGCAAGAGGATAAGGCGTAACTGCAAAGACCGACAGGAGCTGCAAACACACAGAACTTTGCTTGGCGACTCCCTATGGTAACTGCAGCCTTAGGCCGTACCTATAGTGCCCGCGATGGTTAAGCGATGCTTGATGTCACCCATCATCGTCGCCGCAAGCAAACGTTGTATTTCACTATGCGGCGGCGTTGCGGACGACCAGGCTCCTGATTGGTTCACGGGCAGTCACATGAGGTGACAGCCCCCGAAAAATCAAATAATTACGACTACCAAAATCATGTCCCCACGTCGCCCCGTCGCCTTCGCACTTACTATAAGCGCACGTGGCGGCGACAATGCATTTGTTTTTGGGCGACGTCGTGTCGCCGGCACTCTAAACGCGGCCTTAAATAGCAGGCTGCCAGTACCCAAAATGGCCACAGAGAGCAGAAAGGGAAGGAGAGGCAGAAAACCTGGACCGTAGTGAAAACCCAGCACAGATCAAGCACAATCCTTACACAAGGTTCAACAAGGAATCCGGTCACTCCTTCTTCTGTTACCGTGCACCTCACGTCTGGAACAACCTATCAGAGACTCTAAAAACTGCCTCCAGTTTAAGTAAATTCAAGACTTCAGCTGTCACTCATTTTAATGTTCCATAATTCCATAGTAGATTTGGTTGAAAAAAGACATACGTCCATCAGGTTCAACCTATGGTAAATTTAGACAACAGATACTTTATCCTATATTTGTACTTACAGTATATTGATAAAGGGAAAAGCAAACAAACCCCCCCAGTGAAATATCATCTAATGATATCTGATAAGGGGAAAATAAATTAATAATTTAGCTTGCCTCTCCTCATAAATCAGATTATCCATCCCCTTTATTAATTTGGTGGCTCTTCTCTGCACTTTCTCTAGTTCCATAATGTATTTTCTATGGAGTGGTGCACAAAATTGTACTCCATATTCAAGGTGAGGTCTTAGTAATGCTGTATAAAAGGGGCATAATAATGTTTACTTCCCTTCCATCCATTGCCCGTTTGATGCAAGATAAGATATTGTTTGACTTTGCAGCTACTGCGTGACATTGGGCACTATTGCTAAGCCTGCTGTCTGCAAGCACTCCTAAATGCTTCTCCATCAAGGATTCGCCCAATTAATCCCCATTTAATTGTAAATGTAAGAAATGTGGGAGTGCGTCCCCGCAGTGCACTCCCTCCTTACCTGCTGCTTCGAGCAACCCTGCTGTCTCTACAGCATGCGCTCCCGGAGGAGCTTTGTTGATATCGCGGAGTCTGGCTCTGCCCCCCCTTCCCCTCCCCCCCGCCCCCCGCTTACAGCGCACTTTCAGCTTCGCACGGCGCACACGTGATGCGTGTGCACCGCTCCCCAGCTGCGCGTCAACTACCCTCATCATGCCAACCTGTCTCCTGCACCAATCCTATCCCTGCTTCCGCTGAGGTCGCACCTCTACTCCTCCCCTCCGCTCTTTGGCTGAGCGTAGTTCCTAGTAGCGCTTGTTCGCCCACTTCCTGGTTCCTTGCCTTGCCTTGCTCCGTGTACCTTCGCCTTGCTTTCAGATTGATCTCCTGTGTACCGACCCAGCTTGACCCTTGGACTCCGCACTTCTGGCTTACCGGCCCCAGCTTTCCTCTGACCTTCCGCATCTCTCCAATCCTAACCATGGCTTACGGACTTCTATGTTTCTACTGGCTCCAACCCCTGACCACGGCTATCGGACTCAGACCATTCTACCGGCTCCTACCTCTGACCTCGACCAGTATCAAGACTACACTCTCCATCCCGACCCGGCTGCCTGACCACCACTCTCCAGACATGCCCCGTGGCCGTGGGTGGCGTTTATACTCATTCCCAGCTCAGTACCGGGGTCCCGCTTTGTTTGTTGTGAGCACAGAGTTACAGTAAATTCTAGAGAAAAAAAACAAAAGAACAGCGCAAAAACGCACATAGTGAAGTACATAAAAATAGATTTATATCAATAAAAGGTAAGTAATCTGCGTACATCAGATAAGTAGGATAAAAGCATTGACTGTGATAAACACAGAGGTTACCAATCGGCAAGTAGAGGTGATGGTAGCAAGGAATCAACACAGCTCATCAGAGGCAGCAGCTTCTCCCAATCCTGGTATCAGAGATCAGTCTTTGTACTGGCGCCTCCCCCCTCGAGATGGAATCACACAGATTGGTGATGGATTGAAAGTCCTTGCAATATTAGAGTCATCAACTCATGGAGGCTCACTCGAGATGTCCGTGTAAGGTAACAATCTGTAGACCACAGCGCAGTGCGGGACTCCGGCAGAGGTTTGTGTACGATGCACCAGTCCGTGACGTCACTGCTGGTCGCGCAGTCGCATATACAGAGCGTCAGGTTCAGTGCAGAGATACACTAGATGTACACCGGAGGATCACAGGATAAGAATGATAGGTCAAAGAGTGACAGTCCAACGCGTTTCGTAGCAACAAGGCTACTTCCTCAGGGATAGTCACTCAGTAATACACCGGATGTTAAATACCCCACGGAGCTCGTGCATTGGTCAGGGAAAAAAACAAACATGACCAATCACACGGGCAGCTGGGGCAATCACATCAGGGGAAGCATAATCAACAATTAAAACATACATTACTCACAAAAGCAAATATATTTCTAATACAGAGTTTATACATGATCAATAACATTAGTCAATAGACATTAGTACAATAATTAGACGAAGCTAATAAAATAAATCTGAAACAATATAAATCTGAAACGATATAGAGGTCATGATTAGAAGCAATACATAACAAAACTTAGTACAGGGCCCACACATCGATATCCTCATTTAGCCCCTTTGGTGACATAGTGTCTAACCTATGAATCCAGAAGGATTCTTGGGTAGAAAGGTTTTTAACCCTATCGCCCCCACGTCTATGGCATGGAATGTGTTGAATACCTTTAAAGTTGAGGAATGATGGATCTTTATTATGAAATTGGGAGAAATGGCGAGAGACGCTATGTTTAGTAAAACCGCTTTTGATATTGCGGATATGCTCCTGTATACGTACCTTCAATATGCGTTTTGTCCTACCAACATATTGAAAGCCGCAGGAGCACTCAAGAAGATACACTTCTGTACTTCACTATGTGCATTTTTGCGCTGTTCTTTTGTTTTGTTTCTGTAGTGCTTAGAGTGTGAGCCACTCTATTAGTTCCAGCTGCAGACGCCTACCTAGTCACTTACCATGGTTTTGTATTTTATATTCATACTCACTGTTGGTTCACTATTTTGGATTTTGGGTATTTACCTATGAGTCACATTTTTACTAGTGCGCACTTTCAATTTTATATACTTTGTTACAGTAAGTTGCCTGTTAATTCTTGTTTCCCAAATGCATAGAACAAATGGAGAAAAAAACGAAGCACCAAGTCCAGCTGTGAGTACAGCAATAACACCAATAGGGATACGTACCAAAAAATAAGCTGTTTAATTGGATCAGAACAAAGTAACAAACACACCTATGCGTTTCGGACCTCTACAGTCCTTTATCAAGGTGAATATTCCCAAATGCATAACCTTACATTTATCTGTATAAATCTAGATCACCTCATCTGCCATTTACCTGCCCAAGTCTCCAGTCTATCCAAGTCCTTCTGGATAGAAATGACATCCTGCTCTGATTCTACTAACTTACATAATGTAGTGTCATCAGCAAAGATGGAGACTTTGCTCTCTATGCCAACCTGAAGGTCATTAATAAACAAGTTAAAATGCAGGGGTCCCAGTACCGATCCCTGAGGTACTCCACTCACGACTTTAGCCCAACCTGAAAAAGTCCCATTTATTACAACTCCCTGTTGTCTGTCCTTCAACCAGTTTTCAATCCAGGTCCAAAGTCCAATTTGCTTTATTTTGTACACTAACCTCCTGTGTGGAACCGTATCAAAATCCTTTGCAAAATCTAAGTAGACCACATCAACTGCATTACTATGGTCTAAATCCCTACTTACCTTCTCAAAGAAACAAATAAGGTTAGTTTGGCAAGATCTAGCCTTCATAAATCCATGCAGCCTATTACTAATAATTTTGTTTTCCATTAGGTATTCCTGAATATTTTCCCGTACTAAACATTCAATAGGGGGTGCCCTGCTCCTTTCATTTGTCCTGGGCCCCATGCTTTCTGTTGACGACCCTGCTCCCGCCCGCCACCACAGCAGACACCCCGCCCGCCACCACAGCAGACACCCCGCCCACCACCACAGCAGACACCCCGCCCCACAGTAAGTCCGCTGCCGCCACCCCCCCTGTCACACCCCCTGAAGCGCTATGTACATTAATGGCGCTATATAAATAAAGACATACAATACACACCGCACCCAAAGTCAGCCGCCGCAGAGATACCCGCAGGGTGCCACCGCACCCTGTCACTAACCCACCTGCAGTGAGCCGCACAACCCTCCCGCTTGCAACTGGGGGGGGGGGGTAGAATCAACCCTCCCGCCCCCCCAGTGACACACTCGTGCCGAGCTCTGAAGGAAGGGGGGGAAAATCACTAACCAAATGTGAGCAACCGCCGCTAACCTCTGAAGGGGGGGGAGATTCGAACCCGCCCACCCAGGGAGACGCCGCCTAGCTGTGAAGGGGGGGGGGGGAATCCCAACCCTCCCGGCCACCCCCCCCCCCGTGACCCGCCGCCACAGAGCTATGAAGGCAGGGGGGTGAGGGGGAAGAATTGGAGATGTGAAGGGGGAAATCGGAACTGTGAAGGGGGGGGGGGAAATGGAGATGTGAAAGGAGAGGGGTGAGCGTAGTGCGAGGCGGAGCGGGAAAATGTTATCCCGGGCAACGCCGGGTATATATGCTAGTCATCTATAAAGTTGTGAGGGGGCTTGTAAAGTCCAGTCCTACGTCTATTTTATAGTGTGTGTGGGGAATATGGCTGGTAAGAAATAAAGTGCAGTTTTTTTATTCTATTCCCTATACCAGCAAAACTTAGGATATTTGTAAAGTGTATATTTTCTTAAACTGTGTGTTTTAAAACATAAATGCTTTGTGCACAGGAATGAGCTGGGACTTTCAGAACCAATGCTCTGACAGGCCACTGAGGCTACCAACTTGGTGCCAGGAGGTCTGGTAGGACATCTGGAAATGAAAGCCACAGAGGATGTCTGAGGTGTCAAGACCATTTGGGCAGGAGGGAAGAGCTCAAGTACCCTCATCCTAAGATCAATGGAAGCTCTCTGAATTTCCATTTGCCCCACCAGACTTGGAGGAGCCCAACCCAGCGTGTGGCTTCTGAATAGCAAGTGGCGGGGGTGGCAACCTTGCACAGGCCCTTGGCACATTGAGCACTCCCACTTGCCCAGCTTCACAAAACCATCATCGCTCTGATTGGCTGGTTAGGAAACTCCCACGCCTCGATTGGATGCAGGGTTTTTGTGAATGAAACTCAGAAGTACTATAAACTCCTGCGCCAATCAGATTTTCAGTTCTCCAGTTCTCCAAGATTCTCACTTTCCGGTTTCAAGTCTCCAGCAAGGAAGGGCTGCTTCAGCGAAAGCTGCCTGGAATATTTTCTGTCCTGCTTTTTCAACTGTTATCAGGACAAAATCTGTATTTCTAATTCCCTGCACCTAGGAGAGTCTAGGTTGTTACCCCAGTTCCCAAGTAAGTGTGTCTTTTTGCCTGTAGTTTGTTTGTATGTTTGCCTTTTCTTGTGAATAAATTTACAATATATTTCATTAACTTGTTTTCCTCAATGCATGATCCTGGTAAAAAAAAAGGTATAAATTGCCTGGTCTCCCGTGACATTGACAGAGCCACCTGTGCTGAAGCAGGGATATCCTTAAAACCTGACCTGCTGGTGGCCCTTGAGCACTAGAGTTGGCCATCCCTGATTTAGAGCATATTCATTCACAGATTTGTGTTCAAAACCAGCAGTGCACCACAGTGCACCACTGCCCTTCTATGTCAATGCAGTCAGGCTGGCTATGTGCTAAGGGGAATAAAGCATACCTGCAAACTTTATTCATGTCCGCAAAGTGATAACAATTCACATTTTACTCTCTCTGTTATTCTGTTATACTCCCATTTGCTGGTCTGTTCACAACTTTGGTGTAAAACCAGGTAATATTGTACACACACACACACACACACATATATATATACACACACACTTATATATATACACACACATACACACACGTTGTGTAATATTAGATAATACTTACTGCATTTTTTACCCCCCCCCCCCCTCTTTATGCCCTTTTTAATGAGATTTAATGTATTAAGTTTCCTTGGCTTGGTTCAGCAACCATTTACAAAGGCACAGCACTTCCTGTTTTGAAATAGGTTGCCATATTGTGAACCCGGGGAAGCTAGATCTTTGCTGATCGACCGACAGCTTCGGTAATTACATTTCCTTAAAGCAGCACTCCCGGCGACACTTATTTTGTGTGTTTTAAAAAAAAAGAAAAAATTGGTTTGGAGCAGGAGGTCTTCGGAACTGAACCGCATTCATTTCATCTCCGTGGACTCCCTGCTTCCCAAAATACTTGCCGCGGAAGGGGGTGACGGTAGTAGCCTAGATGGGGCTATCGATATGGCGGCTTTAAATGTTCCGCGTCTGCTGGCCAATAGCAAGCTGTGACATCATCCCCTGCGGCTACCTATTGGCCCACGTGACGCGGGGCATTTAAACTGTGCAGAGACACTGAAAGTTCGCAAATGAAAATGAGTGGTTCTTCCGGTGTAAAAATATGAAGAGGGCCCACCTAGAACCAATAACCATTCAACCACAAGACTTCTCAGAAAGTATTAGTGGGAGGAATTAACAACACTGATTGGCCCAAATTCTGCTTAAAATGTTGGACTGCTGTAGCTAACAGGTATAAGAACAGTAAATAATTATTTCAAAAAATACGTAGAATACTGTTAATAAATACACCCAAAATAAGCTCAGAAAAAACCCCAGATAAGCTGCAGCCGCCAGTAGGACAGATGAGAACAGTGACATGAGGTGCGTGACAGGGCTGTGGTGCCGGCTCCTGTGTGTCTGTGTGCAGGGGTATGCAGGGTGGTGACGAGGGAGGAGAGGGGTCGGAAATCCTTTCACAGCTGTCTTTGGAAGCAAAACACAGAACATTAAACACAAGCAGCTGTAAGGTCCTCGGTCACTCAGCTCTCTCACACTTAGAGGGTCATTTAAAAATAAAAATACATTGGAAAACATAAGGTGTTTTCTTTATGTAACACCTCTATCCACGGGCAACAGAAGAGGGGTCCAAACACTCCCAAAGTGTGTGTGTGTGAGGCTCAGCGGCTTTACCTTCCATCCCAGGGTGCTGGACATTCGTGTAGGGCTGGTATGGTGAGCAGAAATGGAGGAAAAAAAAACAAAAAGAGGTGCCAGGAACTTTTCTTAAAAAACTTTATAAACAGGCTGTCATGGGAGACCAGGCCTTTACACCTTTTATACCGGGATCATAACATTGAGCAAAACAAGGAGGTAAAACAAATTGTCATTTATTCCTTAGAAACAAACATACACACAATGGGTTACAATATACAGGAGAAAGATACACTTATTGGGGGTCTGGGTGAAAAAAATAGCCTTTCCTATCTTCTACAGTCCATATAACAAAGTTTGTAGTTGGCCGGGACTCAGCCCGAAAAGTCCCGGAACTCCAATCGGTAGGTCCGGAGATGCCAAAATCCCTTGACCGGGAGATTGTACCAAACGTCCTGGAACTCTTTTCGGCGTGTAGTTCCTGCCGCGACCGCTATGTTCTCTTTTCAGAACTTGGCCCTGAAGCCGGGCAAGAATGGATTCGAAATCTGGCATGGGCATGCGCCAACTTGGCACCTCTGCCACCTGTGAGTCAGAAGCCACCCATGGAGTTAGGCGTCTCAAGGTCTGGGCAAATGGTCGCCCGATGGCTTCCATTCAGCCCAGGACAAGGGTACATGAGTATAACTCCTCTGCCCAAATGTCTCTCACACCTTGGCAATCGCTGTGGCATTCAACTCTGGGACCCGAGCAGGCTTAGTGGCACCAACTTGGTAGCCAGCTGGTCTCTCGGAACCACGGACTTGGAAATCTCCAGCTCATATACTGTAGTGTCGATGAGTATTCTAAAACAAATCTGGGGCAATCACCAACAAGACCCAGGTACATGCTGGGTACATGCTTGGTACATGCTGCAACATTTCAGTGACATTTCTGCAGACAGACTAATGGCCCATCGGATTAACAGCGGGGGTCCCTGGCAGTCCCATTCAAACTGAATGGGACTGCCAGGGACCCCCTGCTGTGTTAATCCGATGGGCCATTAGTCTCTGCAAAAATGTCACTGAAATGTTGCAGCATGTACCCAGCATGTACCTGGGTCTTGTTGGTTATAGCCCTAGATTTTCCAAGGCAAGTTTTAGAATACTTGTTGGCGCACCTGTACAGTGCATAAAACATTTACCATTACGCACAATGTTAAATTAAAAATATTTCACAATTTCTTCTAAGTCCCTTGTTCACTAGGTTTGACTAAAAAGACGCGTACGTTCCGTTTCAGCGCTCCCAGACCTTCCAATAATTTTTTTTTTAAAGTTGAACAAAATAATGCTTAGGTTCAATCTCAGTTACTTTTCTAAACACATAGGAATTTGGACTTGGACATGAAATCAGCCTTGCAACCTTATCGATGGTTGCAGCACCCCCAGAACCTCTATACTTGGTTCTGGTGATCTGGGCATATACTGGGAGACCCCCATTAACCTATGGACCCCTGACTGTACCCGGGATACACATATCCCTATGTCCCATTTACCTTTCTGGTCTGTGCTGAAGCAGGGAAACCTGGCGGTAAGTCGCACAACTGCTTTCCAGGGAAGACTTTGACCGGAGTGATGTGTCTATATGTCCCCAGGAATCTGACCTGATTCCCGGATACATTTGTGGGTGTGGCCAGCAACTCTGGACCCTTCTACCTAGACACATTCTGACAACACTTTTACTGCAAAGTCCCCCCTGAAACTCATAGCCTGAGAATCTCCACTGGGTAGCACTCCTGGAAAGGTAAAAACATACATAAATCTTTTATCGCAATACCATTACATACATTGCAGGTACCATACACGGGTTCAAGAGCTGACACTCTAACTACCCAATATGGCTCAGAGGTAACCAGCCTGGCATAATACATTTATTAATGTCCTGGCCAAGTTACCCCCTCACCATCACACAGGCAACGTTAGGTCAGCAACAGGACAGGTTTTCAAGCGTTACATGGACACTTGCACTCAGATTTCCTCAACCATGAGGTTTGTAGGTAGATCAGCTCTTTTTCTAATGCCTAAGACAAAACTGGAAACTTGTTCCTGCAATTCCTAGCAGTCCCCCCTCCCCTCCCCCCCCCCCCCCCCCCACCCCAGGTCTCCTTCATAAGCCCTGCTGTGAGGAACCTACGCCCTACTGTGGCAGGATTCCTTTCTAGTGCAGTGTTTCTAGGGCCCCTATACTGGGAGACTTGCCCTCTCAGAAAACAAGGAACATTGCTTACCCTCTTACAGGGCTAAGAGTGCCCCGGAGACCCTGTCCTCTTGTTCCTTCTGGGATCCGAGGAAAATATCAAGGTTCCAAATATTTATTACCTTTGTCCCTATCCCTGTTGCTGGGCAGGACAAGATAAGGTTTACTTAACTAAATCATCCCCTACAGGGTTGATTTATCCAGTACCTTCTAGAAGGACAGAAACAGCCAATCACTGAGCTAAGTGATTTGCAACATAAGATTGATTACATGAAATAAGTTACTTACTAGGGCCTGTAAAGGAATTGCCGTTTAACTCCTTGTAGGAACCGAGACATAAGAAGAGAAACTTTTTGCATACCCCAAGGGTGATGCATTTAATAAATCTGATGCTGATTTTTTTGCTCCAGTTTACAGGCTTTATAATACTGTAGCTCACTTACCTCCAGAAGTCTCTTGCATTCATTATTCTTGTGCTAGTCCCTGGCCACACTTCTCGTGGTCCAGTTAGGATTTAAAAGCCCTTGATAAAGCAGCTGCACACAGTTAATAAACACACAGATACCCAACAAGCTCTGAGAAACCCCTAACATTACCACATAATATATATCTATATATATATATATATATATATATATATATATATATATATATATACAGTGTTCGACAAACCTATACATTTGCTCGCCCCGGGTGAGTGGATTTAACCCCCGGGCGAGTAAATATTGGCCCAAGCAGCACACGTTTGGTACTAGGTGGCGAGTAGATTTTTTGCTGATTTGTCAACCACTATATATATGTATATAAGTGTCAAAAGGAGGGCTAGTGGGCGTGGCTAAATGTATACAACAGAAAACAGACAACGATGCCCAAATCTCCTTCCAATGTGACAAAAATACACAGTGCAATACCTATATATTCTCTTGAAAAACGGGTCATTTAGTTTAACCCTTTGGAAAAAGCGTCTTAAGCCTGCTGCCATTTTCAAGGCATGACCGTAGCAGGTCCTAACACTCGCTGGGTTAAAATTCTTATTAACCTGTATAATTACAGGAAGAATGATCACATTGGATCTGTCGTAACCTGGCAAAATGAAACTCACCTGCCAACTTGGAAAGTGGGGAGGGGCAAGCTTAAACCTTGATAGAGCAGTCATCATTAGAATAATGGCCAAGTAGGAAGCCCCAGTGAAGCCCACTAGAACATTGGCACTCTGTGATATGGTCTGTGATATGGTCTGTGATATGGTCTGTGATATTTGTCTTCAGATTTCCCACCAGCCCTTAGCCTGACAACCATGCCCCCAAAGTACCTCCCATTTATACTCCCACCGTACCTCCCATTTATACTCCCACTCTCAGGGAGCCTCATACAACCACTTGCAAGATTCCATTTTCACACCACGGTAGCCACCATTACGGCAATGGTTGGGTATTCAGCCAAGACTTTCGTTTGTGTCAACTAACAAATGTGATCTAATGCTTTTTTTAAATTTGAATTGCCCAACCATAGGCATTCGCTTGTTTGAAATTCCTCCTTTTGAAACATGGAGAATGGGATTACACATTATAGATTGATAATGGATGTGAGTTTAGTAGCTTTTCCGGGATGGGAAGGGAGCGAAGATAGCAGGGATACACCATGAAAAATAGAAAATAAAAGCATACAATAGTGCAATAAGTTTTTTTCAATCTGGATAAAGCATATATATCTTGGCTCTGTAGCAATGCCTACTTACAGCAGGTCAATTAGTAAACCGCATTGATCTACACAATAGGTAGAAAGGTGTCAGGATCTTCAGGAAAAACAGCCTTGGTTTACAGCATATGATGTCAGCACCTCAGCTCAGACGTCAGGAGATGTGAGAGGATCAAAGGCATGTTTAGTAACCAGCACAGGAACCAATTGTCTTGAAAATGTGGAGTCCACTGACAAGTATGAAAATACAGTATTTAACATTGATTTTTTTTTTATACACTTTTATTATTTTTACAGCTTATGGTGCAACAAATCTATAACAGAAAATATTATTTAACCAAGGCTACACAAAAATCAGCTTAGTGAAAAAATTGAAAGAGGGAAGAAAGGGGGGGGGGGTGGAAATATATTAGGGATACAATTATACCATAGTCTTATTGGACTTTAGATAATGTTATTACCTACAGGAAATGTATATTATTGTTACACTAGGTTCAGATATTGTGACTGAGAAACTTTGGTAGCATTGGATGATACAATAAGTAAAACTGGATGATACTCGTGTAGAGTGACTCCATATCGATACTAATAAGCAAGATATATTTACGATCTTTCATGTGCTGAAGGGTTGGATTTGTTGCTAGTATTTCATAGCATGTATAATCAGCAAGTAGTCTATGGTTCTCCATAACATAGTCATCTGTGTTCATTACAACCGTGTTCCCACCTTTATCAGATGATTTAATCATTTGAATATCCACTGAGCCACAGTGATCTTTAAATCCCTGCAGCAACTACTTCTGATCTAGAGCCCTATTTATAAGTCCAGGAAGCAGCCTTTGGCTGGGGAGGTATCCCTCACCTGTCAGGCCTTATTCCGGGTGCTGGTGCGCTCCCGTATCCGAGCATAGTACACCCACGCTGTGGCCACTGGGCAGGAAGTTGCGTTCACTTCCCAGTGGGCCTTAAGCGGGGTGCTCTGCTCGGTATCCCCCATTGTTTTTTCTTTTAAGCTTAACCTCCTTATTTAGTGCACTGTTTTTCTTATTTTACAGTTGCACTAGTTTCTGGCCTATGTTTATTTTAGTTTGAGCCTTACCTTTTTCTGGTTGGTCTCTTGGCCAACCAGATGTCGTATTACCCGATTGGCTGGCTTCGACAGCCAATCAGTATAAGGTTTCAAAATATATCTGATTTACAGCCAGATCTGCCAGTAGCCAGATATTTCAGGGCAATTATCCTAGGTCTTTCTCAGACTGATTTTGGTGACTGCTAGCTCTGGATATAGCTGTTTCCTAAACTGCTCAGACTTATTATGCAGGGTCTGCTTATCCTTCAGAAGCAGCCAGCTAGTTGTCAGCTCATAGTACTACAATTGTAGGAGTAGTGTCATTATCAGTACCTCTGCTGACTGTGATAACTACTCACTCATTATTGCTTCTACTTCCAAGCAATAATAGATAATTATCCCAGTCATTGCATCTGTTTAACCAATTGTGTTCTGTATACCTGGGTCTCCCTACACTGTTCCTTTGATATTTTTTCTTCAAAACTGTCTTTAATCGTGTGTCCATTTAGCACAATTGATTGTATTCTGATTAAAAGAAATGTGATTGTATTTTCCCTCATTACCCTATTTTGCACTAACGATACTAAGTAAACCCCTGTGGTTTGTCTGTAACTGGGACTACACCCATACTAACAGATTTGCTATCTAAAGTGCATTCCACTAATGTGTCTATTTAGGAGGTTGTCTGATTACCAATTAGTATTGAATTGGAAGTGAGTGCAGTCCGGAGATGAACTTCACACTCTCTTTGTACTTTCGCATGAACTAATTGCTTAGCCCCTTCCACCCTCCATGAGCTAATTAGGCCGAGGCATGAGCGCCTTCTTTTTTGTTGTAACAGATCAACTTCTCCAGCTCGACCCATCTTCTTTCTAATGGGTTAAAGCTGCAGACCAAGCATTATCCTATGTGGTTTTTTTTTTATAAATCAGTTCGGTACTATGAGAAAATATTTGTAGCATTTTTTTTAATTTTTATAACAACTCTGAATTACATTTTTAATGTATTATAATGTAACAAGCATTTTTTTGTTTCTATAAGCAACCATTTACAAAGTCAAATCCCCTTCCTCTTCTGAAACAGGGTCTGAGACACCCCTTTTTGAGCCTTGCCCTCTCTCTAGCAGTGCACCAATTGTATCTAGTGACTACCTGGTCTCATGATCTTCCCCACAGAACTTTGCGTCTTTGGTCCTCTTCTGCTGCGCTGACAGCCATTTAGTGAACCCCCCGAGCTGCATCTTCACCGATCGATCACAGGAGAACGGATCGTTCGGCAACTTAGCTAATTACTTATCATTGTGTGGATTGTATTGATGCACCTATTAAAGGGGGAACAAATTTAAATAAATAAAAAACGGCAGCTTGGACTGCTGCTTTAAAGGGCCCCGATATTATTTGACCTAATTGGGCTGCTCTAAAATTGCGTCTCAAATTTGGTAAGGCTGGGCCTCCACCCAAATAAGGCTGCAATTATAGTGAGCACGACAGCGTGCGTGGTGCAAACAACTGCCAGCACCGCTCTGAGGCCGCCCATAGTGCGCACGACCAATGAAGAGCGACCGACAAATAATTTTGTTTATTCGCGCGACGGCCGCGTCACGTGAGCGGTTCAGCCAATGAGGGTGAACCAGCCTCGTGACATCATGGCCACGCCTCCCCATCACCTCCATCAAGAGTGCACAGATCTTTCGAGCGACAGGCACGTCCGACGCCACTGGAATCTAAGTTCTTTTCAAATCTAAGGCTGTCTCACATTTTAATCTGGTCTGTAACTGTTACATACGCCAATAATATATATTATCTCTAACTGTGCATGCAATGTCTTGTATATAATGTTCACATAATGTAACTATGTATTTGTAACCATGTATTCTTTGTCATCATAACTCTATGCCCAGGACATACTTGAAAACGAGAGGTAACTCTCAATGTATTACTTCCTGGTAAAACATTTTATGAATAAATAAAATGCCTTAGAGAGGTATTGGATTGATCAATTTCAAGATTGGCTTGTTGACATTCAAAGCACTACAGGACCAGGATCCCAGCTATCGGAAAGAGCTTCTAGTTCCCTGCACTCCCACTCACTCACTTCCATCTGAAGGACTCCTGACCGTTCCCAGAATCTCCTTGACTTCCTTTGGGCCCCGAGCTTTTAGCCCCACTGCTCTCACTCTTTGGAACAATCTGCCTCGTACACTTTGAGAGGCCCCTTCTCTGGAACGCAATAAAAACAGGCTCAAGACCGACCCGCTTACCCAGGCGTTTAATTAATGAACCACAACCTGACCGGCATTTAATAGCTACAGTACCGTCCCATCCTGTATTGTATCTTTCCTTGTGTTTGATCTCTTTTATAACCTTAAATGTTTTCTTCGCGTTTCCTTTTTTGTAACCGTGAAGTGCTTTAAGTCCCATTGGGAGAAAAGCGCAATATAAATAAAGTTGTTGTTGTTGTTCATCATCATCATCATCATCATCATCATCATCATCATCATCATCATCATCATCATCATCATCATCATCATCATCATCATCATCATCATCATCATCATCATCATCATCATCATCATCATCATCATCATCATCATCATCATCATCATCATCATCATCATCATCATCATCATCATCATCATCATCATCATCATCATCATCATCTGACCCTAGTTCCTTTTTTAGAAAAAATAGAGAATCCAAGGCAAAATGTTGATTATGACAGCGGTAATATTACCAAACCACAAAATTGTGTAGGAGTCCCAAGAAGATAGATCTTTTAAATTAGCTTAAACAGACATAATCAACTTCATACAACGTGCTGTAATCTTTTGTAATAGTGCAATTCCAAAGTGCGGGGAAACAGTTTCAGGCGAGGAGAATCCTGCAGGTCTCCTCTAAGACTGAGATACAAAGCAGAGCTCTACTTGCACGTTCATAATGACGTTCTCCATTTAATGTGACAGCCAAGAACAGTGGAAAGTCAAAGTTTCAGGTCCCATTGTTCTTGGCTGTCACATTAAACGGAGAACTTCATTATGAACTTGTAAGTAGAGCTGTACTTTGTATCTCTGTCTTTGAGGAGACCAGCACAGTGAAGAAATTGTAATCTTGTGTAATGCAGTTTTTTAATGGAAGACAGGGGAGGCTCACTTATTTCTCTCCTGGTTGAACGTGTGAAAAGGGTCTAATGCATTACTACTCAAAGCACTGCAGGCAACTCCTTGCTAGCAAAAAGTGTTAAGTAAGGCAGTTGTTTAGCATAGATTCCACTGAATGCAATATAATAGTGTTGGATCTATCCAACAAAATATTTTTTTCAATGACATTGTGTTGCTTATGTGGGGCTTCCTGGGGGTCCTTAGTATATGATCCTCAAAATGGCAATCAAACGTGGAAACAAATATTAGAACGTATTTGTTCTCATAGGGCCAATTTAACTACAGGTCCTGTCATAGAGCAGAGGATAACACTACAAATTCTACTTAATGTAGCATTCAGGTTTAAAAGGATGAGTGGTAGTCTTCCACAATTTTGTAATGTCTCTCTTGTTCTGTCCATAAACCCCCAAATTACACTACCCCCATGCTACTCCATTCCCTACCACACCACCTGTGTATTGCCAAGCTCTGCGAAGCGTAAAGTTTAGCCAGGAAAGTGTTAATGCTGCAGGTTCAGACACATGCTGCTTATCCTGCTTCTATGTAGAGGCCCCAGATGGTAAGCGTCCCCAGAACAATGCAGGGTGTGATACTGAACAGGTCTGAGTACGGGGAACAGCCCAGAGCAAAGAAATTATCTGGCCACCGACCAATTCCTCTGCAGGCCATCTGTATTAAACAGAGACAGGTGATGCCGGCATTGATACTAGAGACACACACACCAGGAGCCGGCCTCTTCAGGTTTAAGTTGGTATGAGTCCAATATTGTTTGTATACCTCTCAACTCGCCCTCATTTTTATGGCATGATTTTATACAAAGTGGAATCACCCTCTGAAAACTCTAATAAGGTGCCTACATACACCTTCATTGAATGGGACCACCCTCATACATGCATTAGTTGCCCCCATGCACTTCAATGAGATGACCCTCTTACACAAATGAGTTGGCCCCACGGACTGTGCACATTGTCTATAGTTTGTAATGTTCAACATTTCATATACGAATATCAACATTTTAATTGCCAATCCCTCAATACGGGCATCTTGTCACTGTCCCCAAACCTGCATTTTTTTTTTTCATTTGGAAGTGTTCAATCACACTATTATGTTGGAAATGTACCAAAGCACCTAAAATGTGGGTATTTACCAATGGGTGAGAGTTAATAATTGCAAAAATAAAAATGTATAACATAACCCTTCCTCTATTTCAGGGTTGAGAAACTTTTTAAGCTGCGCCCCCCTGCCTGCTTCCAAATTATGCCGCGGGGTCATGTGACGTCACGACTTTTCACACCAGTCATCTGAACCTCGGTAACGTCAGAGGGCTCACGCAATCCCCCAGCATTTCATTTCAATGCCTTGGGGAAGAGCGCAGGGCCTCTGCAACCGCCCGCCGCCCCAACAAAATCCTGCGCCCCCCAGTTTGCGTACCCCTGCTCTATTGCATAACCAAGAACCCTGTTAAAGTTCACATGTACCAATTATATATATAATATAATTATTATTTATCTTTTTAAACAGTGCTGGCAACGTTGTAACAGGAATCCTCCATTGATAATGTATCTATGGCATCACTGAAGAGCAAAGTTGGTTGCTGCATTCAAATGAAAAGGAGCCACAGTCTTTGCACTTGATAAATGGGGTATTGTTCTCCCAAAACAGCCATCCTTGACCTCATTTAACAATCCAGAATGTCTTCAGACCGCAGCTCCATTTCATTCAACTGCATCACCCACCCAACTACTACTGAACTGGACAACCAGTTGCAATGTTTCTGTGAGCCGGATTTCTTCTTGGGTGTCCCACTCTTGCTCACCTTCTGGAAACCACCACTCACGTGGTTAAAATCTATGGTGCTCCGGTAGGGCGTCCGGGTGTTTAGTATTAGGGCTTCCATGAGAAAATAGGGAAGTCTTCTGAACCTGGCTCGGGGTCGTCTCACGACTGGATCACACATGGAATACCAAGGAAACCTGCTTTGTTCTGCTTTGCCAATTAGTAACCTTTGGTCAAAATAGCAGCCATGGAAAGCCAGTGAAAAATCAATGGACTGGTTTGACAAATGGAAATGCCCCTTCATGTTGAAATCAAAAGGTAGGTTGCGTCGCCTCTCGCACCCTTTCTTCCTGCTACCTTCAGTGTTGCCCACCTTTGCTGGAAAACCAGGGACTATTCTGCATCAGAAAGCACTAGGTCTGCATTACATTAAAAAAAATAAAAATAAAGATATAACAGGAAAATCCTGAGTCGGGTTTAACAATATTACTTGTTGGTTATAAAAAATAAATAAAAATACATTAAAGCATTCTTTAACATTGTTTCTACCGAACAGCAGAGATTTATAAACGAATCACCCATTCTCAAAACCACAGATATACAAAGGACGGAGAGAATGGAGGAGGATCTCTGAGGCACATACTGTAACCCAGAAAACTAGGAATATTTTATTTTTCTATAATTTTCCAGAGAAGTCATTGAACGAATGCAATAAAAAAAACAAATATGTAGTATAATTGCTTGAATTTGTTTTGCACCCGGAAACATAAATGGACTGGTAAAGATAAAAGCCCCATTTTCAGGGTCTCGCCCACAATTTCAGAGTGGGAGATCTGTTCACTTGAATTTCTCGGGGAAAAAAAATACTTAAAGCCTTGTAATGGCTGGTTTTCCCATTAATGAGGGATATCGGGGGACAAGCCCAATAACTTCTGCCTTTTAAATCTGTTTTCTAAACCTGGACTGGCTGAGCTTTGACTAGGTGGGGTGAAGCCAGGTGGAAAAGGCAATGTTGGGGAAGGCTCGTACTTCTATCATTGTCCCCTTTCCTTCTAGGTCTTAGAGGAAGCTGACAAACCCGTTGTGGAGACGCTACCCTTTCACAGCTCTCCTCAGTCTGTGTCTTTGACCCTGGAAATTGTAACTAAGGTCTAGAGGAGAGCAGTCTGACCAGATTGGCTAAGCTAAAAACGAAACCTGCAGTGGTTTCAAACCGGTTTATAGGACGTTACTGGATGGTAGGCCTAGGCAAAAAAAAACCATGTTAACGTGTTACTTTTAAAGCTTTTTAGAAAATAAAAAATAAGCTAGTTGTGTTACACTGATCTTCTAACAAACACAAAAAAGGGTTACAAATCAACGCTCCTCTTATAAGTATAAGTGTAATTATTTAATAACTTTACTATCTCCTAAATCCATCTCAGCGTCTCTCCTGCTGAAATCCCTCTCCTGGCTTCCTATTAAACGCCACCGCACTTTTAAGGATATACATTCTTCTGCCCCTCCGTACATCTCAGCCCTAATTTCTCGCTGCGCACTTGGTCGACTCTTGTGTTCTGCTCAAGGATGTCTCCTCTCTACCCCCTTTGTATCTAAAGCCCTCTCTCGTCTAAAACCTCTCACTCACAGGCACAGTCCCTCTCCACTTTTAGGCCCTTTCTTAAAACACCTTTTTAATGAAGCTGGATGATACTATACGTCTCGGATGCACTGACCTTGACCCCTTGTAGAGACACTTACCAGAACCCCTTCTTACGGTCTCTAAGTTCTTCCTAATTACTACTTAGATTGTAAGCTCTTCGGGGCAGACTCCTTTTCCTATTGCTACTTTCATGTCTGAAGCGCTTATTCCCGCTATGTGTTATGTTATGTCACGTGTATTACTGCTGTGAAGCGCTATGTACATAAATTGCGCTGTATAAAGTTATACATACATAATAAAGTGAACAATTTACACAGAAATAAGTGTGTTTTTATTAAAGTGTGTAAGAATATACTTCCGTTACAATAATAAATTAACAGTGAGATGCACTTAATTTTCTAGTGAATTCATGCACCTTAAAATAACAATATCAGTGACAAATTAACTGTGCAAGCAATAGTGTCAAAATAAAAATGGAAGTGCACAGATACTGCTGCTCAACCCCTTAGGGAACGGTTCCTCAAGTCCTTCCAATGTTCAATTTTCTCCAACATAGGGGAGCACAAGTATGCCCTAAAAAGAGAAGACAGACACAGATAGCGTAATACGTTCTCAAATATAAGAAGGGGGTTCTACTGGCCTGTAGATTATACTACTCACATATTCCCCAGTTCAGAAAAGCATCTCCAAATCTGTATGCAACCTCTGCAGGGCTAGTCTGGTCAGCAGAAAAGCTCTCACGGTAAAAAGAAAATGGAACACAAAATAAAAATAAAAATCTCACACCGACCAGGAACATTCTTTAAAACATGTAAAAACATAAGCAGGAACTCCCATGGTTTCAAACAGCCATGGTCCCACCGCCTCTGCACTTATCAGCATCTCGTGTGACTCGTCCAAACCTCTGATAGATGTCAGGACAGGAGGGGGGAGGTTGCGTCTTGCTCTGGTCACCGACTCGTCACATTTCAACTCAAATGGCTTCCTCAGGAGTCAATACTCACGGTCTACCAGATTTCTATCGATATCTATATCTCATGCACAGTAATTAATCAGTAATGGATGAATCGACAATTGACCCATATGATTCATTTTGAACATGGTGAGGTAAATATACACCCAGCTTTGGACACAGTCAACGATCCAATTCATACAATCTGCACATTTCATCTTATCCTGAATTACCATAGGTAATGTCACATGTTTATACATAATAAAAATTTAAAAAGTTGTGTGCTGAGCACGCGCATTGTAAGTGAAACTTTTGTGTTTTGTCACAGAAATTGTATTTACGATGGTGATGTTTTTAATTCAATGAAAGACATTTGAGAGTATAAAGTATTTGATGTATTTTTGTGTTGAAATTTCCATACTATCACTTGCAATACATGATATAATTGACTTATGATAACTAAAGTAAGATGCATATATTTTGGATTGTAAAGTATCTAAATGCCGTTACTCTCAAAAGTCTTTCATTCAATGTAACTCATAAAAATCAAAACGCAATTTCAGTGACAAACCCCAAAGAAGTTTGACTTAGAACACGCATGCTTGGCACCCCTCCCCCCCCCCGTTTTTTTGGGGTACATTTCTAAAAAAATTGGCTATTTGCACTTCTATATTTATACTCACTGGGAATTCCCCTAATAACAGGGGTGTGGCCGCTTCTGTGCATGCGCGGCCTACCGCAACCATTACCCGGGATTGGCATCACTTCCATCACGCTTTTTCGTTATCAACTAAATTTGCCCCATCAAAACTCCCTAGGTGCCACTAAAGAAGTTTCACTTAAAAAAAAAAAAAAAAAACTACAAATGGTCCAATAAACCCTGTGGGACAATAGGAAATGTATTTTATGCCTTCGATGTATATTCAGGTTTGCAGATCATTCACATAATGGAATAAGTCCTGGAGCATAATTAGACACCCCGCTCATATAGATAAATGACATGTTTCCACTGTCTGTTCAGGCTGCTCATGAACATGTGTTAGTAATTCAACTATTCCGCCACACTTTTATACCTTGAGTTCTTATTAGTAAATAACACAAGTCTTATGAATTAGTTTAAACTGCACTTATATCTCCGCTTATGTTGGGTGTTGGGTAACCACATCAGACAAACCTGACACTGAGTGACTTGCGTTATTTACCAATAAGAACTCAAGGCGGAATAGTTGAATTACTAACACATGTTCATGAGCAGCCTGAACAGACAGTGGAAACATGTCATTTATCTATATGAGCGGGATGTCTAATTATGCTCCAGGACTTATTCCATTATGTGGCAAATCTGAACATACATCAAAGACATAAAATACCTTTCCTAAGGTCCTTTTATTGTAGTTTATTTGTTGATGTATAAACCTATGCAGTATGTGGCATTACCCATGTTTTTTAAGGCCTATGTTAAATCAGTAGAAGATAAAATGTGCAGATTTATATGGCAAAATGTGACGATGTAGCGACGCTCACGGTAAGCGCGTAGCGCGAAACATTGAGGTCGTTTTTTTCCTTAGCTACCATGTTCCAATAAAGCAGCTTATTATGAACAAACTCTGGTCACCCTCTTTTTAACATTTGAGCGGATGGTGGAACGTCGCTACATCTCTACATTTTGCCTGCACTTTTTCCAGCGGAGTCGCACGCAGGAGTATTACTTGTTCATCTATTCTACTACAATATCAGAGAACAGCTCCAACGGAAGATGCGAGTAAGAGATTTTGTTCTCTATTTTTCACTTCTTTGCATACTTAGGCCTTGCCCAGGGTGGTACTGAGCGAGTGCTCATGCTAGCCGCGATGAAACACATTGTGGCAATGTGTGTGGCCAGTGAGCGAGCGCCTGAGCATGCGCGGCGCTTAGCTGCTTGCTTGTGCCGCCACGCCTGCACGCTCAGCGCCACCCTGGCCGCAGCCTTATGCATATACTCTAGTGGAGGGGGTAAGCTGTAAGCTATATATACTAGGCTTGGGAGAACACTTATGCACCTGGCAATTCAATGGTTGATAGCATATGGACGATACAAATGCTTAAATAGGTGTTATCTCCAATGTAATCAGCCCCCTCTAACTCCACATTACTGACTTATACATTCTAGGAATACTTCATCCATTTATTGTTCTAAGAAGTTTTAACGCAAATATATGATGTTCAATACATTTTTGGCGCCCCAGGTATCCTATTACTGGACTAGATCTATCTTGCAGATTTATATGGGACTAGATCTATGAATTGGATCATTGACGGTGCCCAAAGCTTAGTGAGGTAAATATACACCATGTTAAAAAATGTATTAGATCAGTCAATCATCCATCACTGGGAGTAATATAGATAGCTAGAAGCCTGGTAGATGAGGAGTATCGACTCCTGAGAAACTCGGGGTCCGGGACATCAATTGGTGGTTCGGACAAGTCACGTGAGACACAGATGAGCGCAGAGGCAGTGAAACCGTAGTGGTTTGAAATCCTGTGCGTTCCTGCTTCTGTTTTATCTGGTTTCAAAGAATATTCGCTGTGGGAACGCGCATTTTTAAATAAAGTTTTTATTGCTGTAAAGATTTTGTACAATCTGCACTATTGTGTTATCCTGAGAGATTTTCTGCTGACCAGACTAGCCCCACTGATTGCCACATATTCAGATACGTTTTTCTGAATTGCGGAATATTCCTGCAGTATAATCTACAGGCCACTAGAACCCTTCTTATATTTGAGAACATATTACACTATCAGTGTCTTCTCGGTGCAGACCTGCGCTCCCCTACGTTGGGAAAAATGGTATAATGTAATAATTAGGTGTAAATTTGTTTAAAAAAAAAAAAAAAACCCCATTCTTTAAATGTTATTAATATACAGGAAATTTAGAGTTGCAGTGTTTATTAAAAGCTATACATCACAGTCTTGGGAGTCTTCATGATCCAGACTAGAATGCTGTATGGCATATGCCGTAATGGTTTTAATTAGTCCACAAAATAAATACAAATCTGGTTGGGAAAAAACACAATACCATTCTAAATGTGAAAGAAGACAAAAGTATCTAGTAAGGTCTAAGGTTTCACAGCAGATAAGAAAATGGTCAGGAAGCTGCTGTCAATTTCAGTTTCTATAAAAGATGGAGTGAAGCACTCACGCCTTACCTCTCCCCCCACCGTGCCTTTATCTGGCTCTTAAGGACATGTTGATACTACGTGAAGCAGTGATTCATGGAGACTGGTGGAGATACTGCATTAAGCTGTTATCCATTGGACTGACCTTCCCATACCATCTGGTCTAGCTAAACAGACAGCCATTGTTCCTGGGAACTAGATTGGTTACAGGTAGTGTTTCTTTGGGCAGCAGGAGTTCTCTTGCCACCATCGTTGGGATGAGGTGGTGGCTCTGCAGCAGGGTTGTGTGAGCTTCATGCTCCTGCAGTCTCCACAGATATCACATTAACACACAAAAGATTAACCAGCTGAGCTATGAGACTGGCTGGAGACAGCACAGGTAAATGTGCCAACAAATTCTCTCACACACAAGTTTTTCAGATTTGCTGTGATGGACACTTGTTTTTTTGTCTACTTACTATTTGAAAATACATATCTAAAATAAGCATACCTAATATGAAAGCAATGCCTATAAATTGAAATCCAAAGCACCTGTAATGTACACATATCAACTCCTCTATAAAGACAAAAAACCAACAACTCCATCTGCATATCAAAAAGATGTCCACGCTAAAAAGCCAGAGACATACGTTTCAGATTGCTGCATTAAACAAGCTTACATTTACCGTATAGGGGTAGGCCGGCAGAGTACTGAACATCCACTGGGGCTCATCATCCTTTTTCAGTAGTTATAGAGTTCAGCTGGCTCCAAACACAGACTTTTTTTTAGATCACTTAAATCATTTTGAATCAGATAACAGAAACCTTAAAACTGCAATTCTTACAGCTACATTTTGTTCACTTGGAATGTACTAATGCTTATTTGGCCACTTATTTCATAAATTGAAATCTCTGCACCTGAACACAAAGGATTCTGATCAAAACACTTGCGATAAATTGACGCAGACATGTTTATCAAGTCTTATTTAATATATAGATGTACTGCACTATAATTTTTCTTTGTGCGCGTTAAAAGTTTAGGAGGGGAAGGCCAACACCAGTCCTCAAGGGCCACCAACAGGTCAGGTTTTCAGGATATTAGAAGCAGGGATCTGGTTCTCAAACATACAACTGTCCAGTATATAATACTCCAACGGTGATAAGGTACCTCCTTCAAGTTGATTGATCATATCCATAACAAATGCTGGGAGAATAGTGCCTAGTGTATCCTGTTGATATCATATACAGCAATTGCCGACACAGAATAATCTCCCCTCTTAAAGCACAATAACAGTGATAATATCATCCATTTATGTGGAGATTTTCCATCAGTCCTTGGAGGACCTAAAGTTTATGGTCCTTTGTTTTATGAGTGAGCCCCGTCTGGATCTTTTTTGTTCTGGATAGTGCTCCGTTTTTCTTCTACTCTGGTTGACAGGATATCCCTGCTTCAGCACAGGTTGCTCAATTACTGACAGCCACCTGCACTGAAGCAGGGTTATCCTGAAAACCTGACGGCAGCTATTGAGGACTGGAGTTGGCCACCTCTGTCTTAAGAGATGGGATGGTCTGTGGCTAAAGGACAAAAATAAACACACAAAAAAACCAAGTCAAAATCTCTCCCAGGTCGGAGTTGACATAAGCCTCAATGGTTAGCAATCTGTGTGAAATGTAATAATCTTTATTAAACAAGCTTCTCACATTTGACACAGCCACAAGCAAGAATTAGGCGCATCGATGTATTGTAAATGTTTAACCCCTTTGCTGCTAGAGGCAGGTAACAAGTACTGTGCTGTGTGTGGCATACGGTGTTAGAAGCAAATGGGCCAATTTAAATAACTGGCACATAGTAAGGAGTCTTGTCCAAAGGTTTCCTACAGTAAGATATTATCCCCAGATCACCAAAATGCATTCCAATACATTCTCAAATGATGTGCATTTGTATCTGGACACAGAAGTTAAGGATTTCATACCTTTTTCGTAATCTATTGAAGACTATTAGGAGATGCCATTAGATATTTATTTTAATATTAACCCAACGCACAATGGAAAGACCTGTAATGTTGTGTCACGACCAAGAAGTATATAAACATAACACTATCCTAAGTCATGGTCTGCCTCCAATCCTTAACATTTGCTGATAGGCCAGCGAGGAATGCATTGCTTGGGAGCTAGCAATCAGTGGCGAGAAAACATTTGTGAACCCCAATGATAATTAATGAAATTCCATAGTCTCTCCATGATAACATTCTTGAATCAAAACTAGTAATTTCTTAAATATCCAATAGGATTTAAATTAACCAATTCCATGTCTTTAGAAACAAACTGATGCATGAATTAGACAAAACAATGAGTAATTAAGAGTCAGGGTATGTGAAAAAGTAAAACCTAGTTTATCAGCTAAATTAAAAGGGGATAATTACCATCGGATGTTTAAATAATTAAGCAGATCTTCAGGTGAGTTTGGTAGGCCCCACCCTATATAAAAGATCAGAAGCTTTGTGAGTTTTGTCTTCGCCATCCAGGTGTGTGGAAGCACATATGCCACAATCAAAAGAAAAATTGGAAGACTTCAGAAAAGCAGTTATTAATAGATCATCAGTCTAGAAAGGGTTACAAAACCATTTCTAAGGATTTAGGGTTCCACAAATCCACTGTCAGACAAATGGAGACATTTCAAGACCAGTCACTCTACCCAGGAGCGGTTGTCCTACCACAACTTTCTAAGAGCAAACCGGCAAACAATCCAGGAAGTCACAAAGAACCCCAGAGTAACATCCAAGGATCTGCAGGCCACTCTCGCCTTGGCTAATGCGAGTGTTCATGACAACTATCAAAAAAAGACTGAACAAGAATGGTGTTCATGGAAGGATAGCCAGGAGGAAACCACTGCTCTAAAAATAACATTGCTGCATCTCTGAAGTTCGCCAAAAAGAGCAGAGACAATCCGCAAGACTTCTGGAATAATAATCTCTGGACAGACGAGTCAAAGGTAGAACTTTTTGGCCTCAACGTTTTCTCATTATGTTTAGCGAAAACCAAACATTGTATTCCAATAGAAGAACCTCATCCCCACCGTAAAGCATGGTGGTAGGAGTGTGATGGTTTGGGGCTGCTTTGCTACCTCAGGACCTGGACGGCTTGCAATCATTGACAACCATTAATTCTGCATTTTATCGTAAGATTCTAGGGGAGAATGTCAGTCCATCCGTATGAGACCTGAAGCAAGACAATGAACCTAAACATACAAGCAGATCTACAAAAGAATGGCTGCAGAAGAAATTCCACATTTTAGAATGGCCTTGTCAAAGTCTGGACCTAAATCTCATCAAAATGTTGTGGCAGGACCTCAAGCGAGCTGTCCATGCAAGGAAGCCCTCAAATGTCACCGAGTTGAAGTAGGTCTATAAGGAGGAATGGGCCAAAATTCCTCTAAACCGATGCGAGAGACCGACGAGCAATTACAGTAAACGCTTTGTTGAAGTCATTGCTGCTCAAAGGGGTGCACCAGGTACTGAATCTAAAGGTTCATATACTTTTTCCACACATGGCTATTTAATGTTGAATCATTTGTAGATAAATGTTGAAAAAGTATCAGGTTTGTGTCATTTGTTTGATCAGGCTATCTTGATCTATTATTAGGACTTACATTAAAGATGTAATAACATTTTGGGGTTCAAATATGTGAAAATCCTAAAAGGGTTCAAACGTCTGTATGTTAAGAGGTACCTGCAAGAGGAACCACATGGCCATTTAAAAGACCACACAGGATTTGGGTCAATGATGATATTAGTGTTTTATCAATGTCTGCTTGAGTTAAAATATATTCTTGTTCCTACCCTAGCCTGTAGGCCCCCCCTTAGAGGCTGTCATTGTTTTGTTTGAATTTGTGTTTAAAACCGATCAGATTTGATCGCCGTTTGAGTTGGTTCATTTTAATTGACCTTTTACCTTATTTTCTTTATATAAAGGCACCTGTCGCCTGAGTAATCTGTGGACTCAGATTGCTCGCGACGGGGAGGCTTCTTCAGGCTGGTGCGCCCTCATTGGCTGAACCGCTCACATTAGGGTATTGGGCGAAAATACAAAATTATTTGTCTGTTCAAAATACTGCCTTGCAGCCGCTCATCACTCACACTACGGGCAGCCTCATAGCAGTCCTGCATTTTGTTTGCAACGCGTGCGCCCACTATTATCGCGGCTTAAGTGAAGCAAATTCTCTCATACCCACTTGCAATAATTCAGAAAATGCTGGAAAAAAAAAAGCTGTGTGTGCTGTGCATGCGCATAGTAAGTGAAACCTTTGACTTTTGTCATAGAAATGGACTTATAACGCGCGTGCTCGGCACACGTGTCAGTCAGTGTATGTGTCAGTGTGTCAGTCAGTGAGTATGTTTGTGTGTCAGTCAGAGAGTATGTATGTGTGTTGTAAAAACCCAATTTATTCATCAATAACTACGTGCACAGCCTACCTGGCCAGTGTGGTTTCTTCAGAAGATTGATCATTAAAATGATGACTATTTGTGAAGATATGAATGTCCTTCCATGTCATGGCCTCAATTTTAAGTTTCCTCAGATGAAGGAATCCCTTATGCCGATCACCATGTCTTATCCACTTTGCTATACACATTGTGTGTGCCATGTTGCCTTTCTTTTTGGGCATGTAGTCCGACTTGATGCAGTCACAGAATTGGAGACCACTACACATGCAAGTAATGCAACTCCTAATCCTTGGGATTTCCAGGTTAATAAATGAACTAGAATCAGTGGTTCCCAACTCCAGTGCTCCCCACCACCCAACATGTAAGGTATCAGTGATAGCCCTGCCTCAGCACAGGTGATTGAGTCAAAATGATAGCCACCTGTGGTAAAGTAAGGATAGCCTTAAAACCAGATTTGTCGGAGGCCGAGGACTGGAGTTGGGAACCAGAGCTAGGCACTATCCACTACCGATTTTAATGGAAGAATTATGAAACTTTTGTTCTAAACCTAGAAATGTATGCAACCAAAAGGTGTCCTTTCACCCCACCTGTTTGCATTATTGGAACGCAGTCTCCAAATTTGGACAAAAAAAAAAAAATATAGGAGAATTTGTATTGGCCACACAGGATGTAAACTCACATTTGTCAGTGGCAAGCCTGCTGTTAAAAATAAATAAAATATTGGATCAAGTGACAAAAGAAATGGTTTAAGTGCGAGCAAGCCAACAGTATATATTTTCCATATTACACTCAGGACAACAGTTATACATGTGGTTCCTTTTGTTTTAATATTAATAAAGGCAAACACTTGTTTTCATATAAACTGTACTGTACATGTGCCAAACCCAGACAAAGTCTCCCTTTATACAAGATCACAAGCAAACATTGAATATCTAGAAAAAGGGGGGTGGGGGGGAAGTCAGTACAAAATAAAATACACAAAAAGTGACTTTCCTGTTTGACAGTCAGATACCTGTGTTAGGGGAGAGGAAGACTTAAAATGAATCCATCCATGGCAGGGGGTTCAGTAAGAGACATCTTCCACTCCCCATAAAAGAACAGTCCTTGCGGGGGTTGCTTTTGCTGGCAGCATTACAGAGAGGGGGAGGCAGGCAAAGTTAGGGTGTGCTGGTGCTTAGTTGGGGGTACGATATGAAAGCCTCCCTCTGCAGCCTCCGCACTGCCTCCCTCTGAGTGTGTCTGTCACTCTTGGGATTGGGGCACGTTTACAAGAAACAGCTGGCATGTCATCTCTAAATACAAAGGGTAAAGTAAGATGTGGGAAAGTCAGAGCTGAAATCACCTTATTTATAGGTATGGCCCCCCCTCCTTACAATGATCAAGTTTAACCCCAACGCAGCTAAAGATGCCGGAAACCCCCCCCTAGCAGTGTAGGGGTTAATATTCTCTGCTGGAGAGGCCAACAATGCACTGCTTTTAGAGACATTGCTTTGCGGGGCCCTCCCGCACTAAAGGTAACCACTACCCTCCTCACCCACAGGCTGGGCGCATCAATAAGTGACAGTACAGATGAGCTGTATGGAGCCGAGACTCTGCATGTAGGAAAAAGGAAGCTGTGGGTTGAAGACAAGAGGCTGAAACGTCCAAATGGTAAAACTACCCACACATGCCCAAACAGGGCTCTGCAGTTACGCTGCAGGCCTCACCATCACTGGAAGGGCTAATTGACAATATCTGGTAGCAGCAGGCAGGTTTCAATGTGTGTGTAGGGGAGCTGTTTTGTATCAACACTGCCATGTAAAGTGGCCTTCACTTGGCTGCAGAAGACACCAGAGGAAGGATTCGCACACTTCCCAGACTTACTGATCCTCCCACAGAATCTCTCCTATCTATGATATAATCTCAACACTGCAGGTTTGGTCTCAAGTAGGGAGGGAACCTGCAGCTTCTGTTCCTGCATCCCCTCTCCCCATTTTTATTCGCTCCCTTTCATTTCTTCCGCTTGCGCCCCCGGCCCGGTTTGGCAGGCTCGGGCTGGGGAGCGTGATGCTTGCGATGCCTCCTCTGGTAAGAGTGCCCAGGAAGGTGCTTGCTGATGAGATCCCCCAGGCACTGCTCTGTCTTCTCCAGACAGGACAGTTCAGGGCTTCCTGGTTCATTGTACAGCTCGGCGTTTCCGAAGACCAGTTTCAGGTCGTTCAGGAATTCCTGCACCGTCTGGTAGCTGCCGCAAGAACATTTGCTCTGCATGGTCTGGAAGTCCATCGGGCAGGTGACCACGGTCTGATAGTCCTCGACCTCTTCTCCATTCACTGGCTCCCTGCAAGGTGAGAACAACAAACAGTTGAGGTCTTCCTATGGTTGCCCAGTTCCAAACGTTTGGAAAAGTAAGCCAGTTTAATTTTTGAATCACCTTTCTTATTTAAACAATCTTCCATAGTCTATTCTGTTTAGGGACTCACAAAAATGTCTCTTAAAAATAAATGTTGATCATATAACAGGATCACCATTGTTCAATCTGCTGCATTCTTTCCGTAATAAAGTAAGGGCCTCTAAATAGACAGCCAACATATGTATTTGTTAATCTTTTCACAGCTAGGCTTCTCAGCCTCCGCCACGGTATTGATCATAGCTTAAAAGAAAATGACCTTTAAAAAGGCACAGAAAGCATGAAAAAGCATTATTTTCCAATGATCTATACATTGCCAAGTGGGACAGCATCCTTAAAAATGTGAACCCACTGGGGCCGGACACACGGACACTTTATTAAAAAGTTACTGTAAATATACTAGATTTCCCCTTTTTACTCCAGTACATCTATTGCTAACATCACAGTGGGCCAAGCCACGGTTGACACCTTTTCTACAGGGCTTCCCTCAATGGCTTCTAGTCAATGGACAAGAAATTTTGTGATACCAAAACGATCTGCTTTCAAGGGGAGACCATCATGGATTCAAATTTAACAATGGTTGAATAAGATAGAATTATGTCTTTTTCAACTTCATCATTGTTGCAATCTGTGTATGAAGCACAAGTAAACACACACGGAGGGGTGTGTAATTGTATCTGGATTAGTTCCGATATGCTTTAATATCCCACATATGTTGTATGGGTGCGCGCACGCAAACACGCACCTGAAAGGCCAGCTGAAGCGGTACTTGATGAGTTTGCACAGAATTTGTTCACACTTCTGCATCTCCAGGCTCAGGCGTCGGGACACTGGTTTGCTCCGACGTATCTGGAATAGGGACGCAAAGTTTGGCATGCAAGTCTCAAAAACACACTTTGATCACTTAAAAGCTTCTTCCATTAAAATATATCAGTAGTAAGGCATTTTACATTTGTTGTTCTCTTTAGCATCGTAAAGTAAGCTTTTAATAATTATGCCGTCTCCTCAAACAATGGAATACATTCAATGTACGGTCAGAGGTAAGTGGATGATGCAGTTGTCATCAACGGACACGAAGCGTGCGACAAAACCGGAAGTGACGTCACACGCCAGTCGGCGCAGTCTAAACAGCTGACCGGAGGCCAAGGCGGAGTAGTGGGGGAACGTTGTGGGACGGTGAGCCAGCTGGCTAAAATCTTCCTACACTAATGCAGTGTGATATGCCGTTTTTTATTGTTAGAATGTGAGTATAATATTTTATTGTTATAAAGCTATTTTTATCTTGAGTGATCTGCGCTATGCCAGTTTTTCTCTCTACATTGGGGTACGTGATCCTGGGGACCTGATCCACTTTGATGACAACTGCATCATCCACTTACCTCTGACCGTTTGAGTCAACCCTGCCTTTTTGACTCTTACATCTTGTAAGTAGTCAATTCATTAGAGCCAAGTCAATTGAAGGCTTTTTTCACATTGTCATTTTTGCTGCACTTAAATTTATTTTTGTTTCCTCCCCATGCTCCCCGTGGATTTTGTGTGTTTTGCTGTTACTGTGGGGGAAGAGTGAAGACTGCCCCTTCCAGTGGGTTCCAGAGCAGGGGGTGAAACTGTATTTACTTAAATTTTATCACATTTTTCACTTATTTAAGTTTTTGATTAGTCACTTATTATTAGTGTCCACTTTTTATTTGTTTGCGCCTGTGTTCACTTTATCACTATACAGTACATTCAATGTACGACAGTGAGGGGGAAATAGAAAGCTCCTGTAATATTACAAAGATTCGCCCTTTCCTCTGTTTCTTGACTGCTAAAATTGTCTCAGGCCCTCATTCTCTCCCGTCTCGGTTACTGTAACCTCCTGCTGTCCGGCCTTCCTGCCTCCCTTAAACGCTGTTGCCAGAATCACTCTACTCTTTCCTATATCTGTCTCAGCGTCTCCACTGCTGAAATCACTCTCCTGGCTTCCTATCAAAACCCGCATCTCACACTCAATTCTCCTCTTCACTTTAAAATCTTTACACTTCTGCTCCTCCTTACATCTCAGCCCTAATTTTTCGCTATGCACCATCCCGACTCTTGCGTTCTGTTCAAGGATGTCTTCTTTCTACCCCCTTTGTATCTAAAGCCCTCTCCCGTCAATCCTTTTTCACTGACTGCCCCGCACCTCTGGAATGCCCTTCCCTTCAATATCCGACTAGCACCCTCTCTATCCACCTTTAAGACCCACCTTATGAGACACCTGCTTAACGAAGCATATGAGTAGCACCTTGGCTAATACTATACACGATACATAAAGCTTGGCCCCCTGCAGACGCACTTACCAGAATGCCCTCCGGTGTCTGTACGTTCCTCCTACCTACCAATTAGATTGAAAGCTCCTCAAAACAGGGACTCGTCTTCCTAAAAGTTACTTTTATGTCTGAAGCACTTATTCCCATGATCTGTTATTTGTATTATTTGTTATTTATATGATTGTCACATGTGTATTACTACTGTAAAGCACCATGTACATTAATGGCGCTATGTAAATAAATATTTACATATGGGGGGGGGGGGAGAAAAGAAATGAATGGGAATGCACGTTTACTTGTATTGAGGTGTAATGAAAAACAGGGATGTAAAGCTCTTCAGCCTTTCAACTCCGGTGACATTTTGAGTAACAGTAGCATGTTGCTCCTACAATGGTGGGGATGAAGGGAGTGTGTACAAGACCAGTACAGCACAATGCTCCAGTACAAGCATGAGTTTCTGAAGGTGCAGAGACGTGAATCGGCTGTGGGGAAGGGAGAGGAGGTGTATGCTAAAAACAGCTGTTTATAGCTGCTGAGGACAAAGACAGAAGCATTGTTGCCATTCTGGCACCACTGAACACCCCCCTTACACAGGAACGATATAAATTCCTTTTGCAAGCTGCCGCTGGCCGCACAGCCAAAGGCGGAGGGGAAACAATGCATGAAAGTGGCTGGGTGCAAGATGCCTGGCATAGCTCTGCCGATATGGACAAGAGCTGTAACCTCTTCCCTGCCAGAGACTGACCGTGCCACACCATTAGCACATTCCCTGTCAGGGAACAGGTTTCACAAGTGCTGCAAACAGGACCATTTAGAAAATGCCCATTTTATAGGTGTAATGCCACGTGCGGAGGCTGCAAGAAAGCAAGCGCTCAACTACGTTACACCTCTATAATGCATCAAGGTGCTTTCATAATGAATCTGTTTAACAGCTCTGTGCATTCAGCTAGAGACCCGTGAGGTTTCAAAAGCTCGAGGCACAAAATATTACACCAGTCCATTAAAAATGTCATTATGAATCAATGCTTTTTACGGCACACATCTTTGAACGTTTCAATTGGAAAAAGAGATCCATTAAAAAAGGTACCACAACTTACAACATATGTACACTTCTCCACGACTAATAGTTACCAAATCTTTCAAATTTAGAACCGAAATAAAAAATAAAAAGTCACAGCTGCAAATATCACAAGAAATTAGAACTGAACACTGATATCTTTTGGATCCTTTACAGTTACCAAGTGTCTGATTATAGATTTTACTTCAAATCAGAAGTTGTTAATGTCAGATACACCAACATTGTCGCAGATAAATGTCATTACCAGTTTCTGATAGTTACACTCACTATTGCTCTTGAGCAATGTTAGATAATTACCATACCCATTACACATCTTAAACACGGTGTTCTTGATACTTGGGGTTTCGTACACTGCTTACTTCATTTTACAATTATATGTATTCGTATATCCACTTCGTTTATTTAGCACTGCTTATTTTATATTTATTGAATCAAAATTGATTTTATTTTCACTTACTGCTGCGCCAGCCTTTATTCTTAAACTAGCCTTGGAAAATCTGGGGCAATCACCAACATGACTCAGGTACATGCTGCACATGTCAGTGATATTTCTGCAGAAAGACCAATGGCCCATCGGATTAACACAGCAGGGGTCCCTGGCAGTCCTATTCCAGCACTGATTAACAATCCTTATTTGAACTGTCTAATTGGGACCACACCCCAAAACAGCATTTGTATGGTAGCGCATTCAGTTACCCAATCTATCTTGGAGGTAGCCTGACCCCTTATATTTACATCATTTGGAAGAAAGTACAGCCAAGTGCTCAGCGCCTCTCACCCTGTTTTGATTGAATCGCCATTTACTTTGTCCCTTGCACTCTTCAATGAATTAGGCCGAGGCAGGAGTGCTCCTTTTTGTAATATCAAGACCCACAGTAGTTTTGTGAGAGGCTACATAGGGTACCATACACTGATCGCTAATCAACAGTCCTAAGCTGCAATGGTCAACTTTTTAATTTACATTTTTAAACACACCACGACCACACAACAATGCTTGATGCAGTAACATTGAATTCTTAAATGTGAAAGAATTCATAAGCACGATAAACTATTAAAGTCAGGATGCCCAACTTTAAAAAGCGCAACTACCCCAGCAGAAAACGCAGGGCATCGGAGGCTAGGCACCCAACTTCTAAACCGCCCACACTGTTTGTGTGACGCTGCACAATTTAAGCGCAGTATAAAAACCACTAGACAGTTAATTATACGATCAGGATGAAACAAGACTAAACGCATTTTGTAGAAGTAATTATTTTTGGACTTTTATCTTTAAAGAACAATTACATTTGGACTTGAGGACCGAGTCAAAATATATCACATTGTAAACAACATTTTTACCACAAAAAAAGTATTATACTGTAACAAGCATTCAGAGCAGACTTACCAGCTCCTCCACATCGGCTTCATTGTCTGGCGCTGTGCGTTGCCGTGCTGAGCGCGATAACGGCTGCGGGTTCTTGGGTGGACGTCCGCGTCGAGTGGAACGGACGGGTGGGCTCGCTTTGCCTTTCGCCGCCTTGCGGGGTCTCACTACATACAAGATGTTCGTATTACGAAGGTGCAAAAAGGTGCAGGCGTGGATTGGTTGAATGCGGAGTGAATGTGTCAAGGTTAGCAATCCCACTCCCTGACCTGCTGGCGTAGCATCACTTTATAGCAACAACTTCTCAATACATCGGCAACATTTCTGTCATGTACGGAGACATCTTCCAACACTCACATTTACACCGACGTTTAACACCAAACCGAAAACCAACAAATACCACGGAACATAATACACACAACAGCTTGTGTTAGAGGCCAAGGATATAACGTGGAAGGCATTGAAAATCTATAGTGATTACTGCAGAGTTATAAGCCAGCTCTTACAACTGTCAATAGTAGCAATGTAAAAAGACGCTGAAAAGAAATGATATTATTGCTTTGAAATGTATAACTTGTGTTCTGAGCTTACAGGGGCCGTGTTTGCAAATTTCTATTGGTAAACAATTTCAGTTTGTGACCCCCTCCTCCCTGATTTCAAGCTCACTCAGCCCACCTTTTACAGAGGCAAACTAAGCAGCTTAAAAATATATATAAATTTGTTTTAATATATGCAGCATTTGATTACCTTTATTGTAAACTCATTACCTAAGCTGACAATCAATTCGTTCTTCCGTGATCGAGCAGCAAAATCCTGCTTCCCAGGGTTCATTAAATGGCTGCCTTTCAGCTTCAATTCATCAGTGTAACTCAGCAGCTACAATGTATGCTTATATGACTAAGGTGATACCTATTGTTACCGTTTGCAGCTCAAACTGCTGGAAACATTGGCAACAAATTATCAAACAGGAAAGTGTTACAAAGATCTTGCACTGCTGGGGAAGATGGTTAGAAGCCGCTATAGAAATTAAAAGATGCACAGTATATTAAAACTGAAAAATATCTTTAAGAGCTGAATTTTAAAATAATAGAAAAGGTATCATCTAATACTACAAACCTTTAAGGATATTGCATGGATTGCCCCTTTAAACAGTAGTTCTTATTACGCACCTGTGAATGGCCAGTCTATTAAGACAGTTCTCCCACCATTAGAGGCTAGGAGAGCTTTTTGCAGTATACCGTGGCACGATTTGCAAACTTAAAATGCTTTGGCCAAGGAATTTAACTAAATAACCCTCAGTTCTGAAGATAAATGATATAGTTCAATACTTATGTTTGTCATATTGGATGTAGCACTGAGGCTGTGTGTTTTGTTCTGTTACTTGAGGTCACAATAATCAGCAGCACGTTCTTTTTACACAAATACAGAATGGTGTGGTGGGTTTGGGTTCTGAGCTTACAGGGGCCGCGTGCGCTTATAACTTGTGATATACTGACGTTTTCTACCAGGATTAAAAAAAAAAACTAATGAGAACAGCGTTTTTAGAATCTGCTCTCTGTCAATCAAAACAAGCATACAATGCCTCTCCTCAAGGACACACAACCCCCATCCCCCAGACATTGGACACCCCCCCCCCCCTAGCAGTGCAGGGATATACACAGCTTCACGGTATTAGGTCTGATCCCTGCAGACAACTGCGGAGGAAGAAAAGACACTTGTTCCCCACCTCGACCCCCTCCGATCTTAATCGCTGTGATACAGCTGCTGCTGGTGAGAGATGAGTGGAGGGGAAACAAAAAGGCGGGCCCACACAGCGGGATCCCACAGTTGCCAGGTCGTTGAGAGAAAACCGAAGCGACTTGGGGAAGGGGAGAAAACGCAGCGTGCCACGTTACTACGACAGGAAGAAAACATTGAGCTGTAACGCCTGCCGCCCCACACTCGCTGCATTCTCCAGAGGCGCGGCTGTCGCTTGCACAGAAATGCTGATCCCGGTCGATCCCGGCGCTTTCATCTTCATGTCCCACACTTGCATACAAACGTGTCTCTTGTAAATCAAACGACTGCCGGCGGCATGCGGTGCGGGGCAGCTCCTCTGTGCCGGGGCCAGCAATTCTCTGGGGGTCCCATGGGATCAGAAAGCTGATGGCAAGTTAACCCCTTCCACACTGGGTAGCTAAGCATTGAGCGAATGGGCTCAGATTGTCAATAGGCGGTGAACTTCTGGGCATATCATGTTTGCCGTGTGGGGGGGGGGGGGGGGGAGGGTTTGGTAGACTTACTGTTTCGCCTTAAAATCAATACTAACCATTTCAGATGAGACGAGAAACTGCAGATGTCCTATTTTCACTTTAGGCTGCCCTTCTAGTGCTAGCGACGAGACGTTGCGTCAAAACAAATGCATTGCTGCCGTCGCGTGCGCTTATAGTAAGCGCGACGACAGCATGGTCGCGATCGCTGGAAGTCATCTCAATTTGTTTTTTCCAGCAACTGTAGCCCGACGTCGCCGTCACTATAAGCGTAGCCTTAGCCTGCGCTTATACAGACGGCGACGCAACCGATGACGTCACCCATCGCCATTGCGACGAGTTGAAATTGAAGTTTAGGTGACGTCGCTGGATGATGTCATAAAAGGGGAGGGCAGACGCACGGAGAAGCTCCCGATTGGCCGCAAGGGGAGACTGTCGCGGGGGAAAAAAACGGGCACTATAAGCGCAGCCTAAGACTCAATAGTTAATGAAAAGATACAAGAAAAACACTTTAAAAACAATAAATAAACCATTGAAGGGAGTTCTAGAAGAAACCCCACTGGACACAGATACTCGCATAAGACCACAGGAAGAACCCATTCGCATGGCATTAAAATGGTGCATACCGTTTAACCTAAAGCGCAAACATCACACATTTTGAGAGCCCGTACACACCAGCATTTTGGGGAAAATACAAGCAGCCTTGTGGCAAAGTACTTCACACGTGGGTCAACCACAACAATGGGTCACGAGTTAACCCCTTCGTTGCCAGAGGAACTAGCTACACATTGCTGTGCAAAGAGCTCTTGAGCAAGCCCATCCCACGTTGCACGCGGGCCACACCATCGAGGACTGCACCACCTGTGCTGAAGCAGGGATATCCTGAAAACCAGACCTGTTGGAGGCCCTGCAGGACTGGAGTTGGCCACCCCTGGTATAGAACTATTTGGATTCCGTGGCAGCTACATGGTAAAACGAACAACAACGCAATCCCCCTCAAGCAAAGTATTGGTGTAGGTTAGAAAAGGGCCAACACTTTGCACTGTAATACACTGCAGGCCGCGCCGGCCTTAGAGGGGATCATTTCACTTCACAACGACCTTCATGCTGATGCCTCTTGGCTTATTTATAGAGGACATTTCATCTCGATCCTTCTCGGCCATCATTTTCCTATGGCATGTCTAATATTGTTTAAAAGCTTGGCACGCGAGCAGGGTGTGTGTGAATGGGAACCGGTGCCTTATTTAGACCTGTTTATAAGAGGAGCAGTATGTCCTGCACCAGAGACCTGAAAGAGACAGGAACTGCTGTGCCCTTGTGATCAGACCACGAGGCAGTGAGCCATGGTTCATGTAAATACTCCATACCACGTTGTTTAGTAGGCTTAGACAGGAAGCGCTACTGGACAGAGATTAGCTGTACTTCATTTGCACTGTTCATTAAGGGTGGTGTATACCAGCAGGACTATCAAGAACGTATATCGAATGGAGGACCTTGTAACGAGTGCTCTACACGGGGCTTGAACATTAGCTTGAGCAGTGAATAGAAGGCATCCCTTAGGTTCTAGATATTGATTATAGGTGGTATACTTTGAGGCGTGTGAAGGCCGTTCAGTGGAAATTGTCTAAGACACTTCAATGCATTCAAGTCCTTTGGTCGGGTAACACTGCAGACCTGTCTAGGAGGCAATGATGCTTTTGACATAGTCAAGTGTGGCGAGATACTTTCCCGTATAAACCCCTGTTCATAGGACGGCGATGAGTATCATTGATAGACTTCCCTTGATCACAAGATATCCCTTTCTTGACTAATTGTAAACCTAGTCTTCCCCTTACAGTCTTGTATTTCTACAGACCGTCCATCACACGTGTATCAGCTATCTCAAGCAAACCATGCAGGTACTTACACCTCAGCCCTGCCACTTCCTGCTCTTCCTCTTCCTCCTCCTCATATTCATCTTCTTCATCCTCCTCAGAATCTTCCTCCTCCTCTTCTTCCTCGTCCTGCGTGGACTCTTCAGCGTAACTCCTACGGTGAAGGGGGGACAGGCGGGTGAGACAAGAACAAAAACGTGCAAGAGGGGCACAGTCTACTCTACACAACACATCATTCAAGGGGAATGTCTGGGTTAGTCAAACTGTAGGAACCCAAGCTCTAACTTCGTACAGGCGGCTGCCCCTTTTTCTTATGGAGTAAGAGGGTAGCACCGTATTCCCGGAACAGCGTGTAGTGAGGTGAAAGTCTCCTGACACAATCATGTAAATGAGCTCCCCACCAATCACGGTTTGATATTAAGATCTATGTTATAAACAATCGCCATGAGCTACCCATTGAGGACTCGCTGGCAGAATGGCCAGCGATGCATTATTCTGCAATCCGTTGCAGGCCCCTGTGCCAGAAAAGGGGTCGATGAATTGTTTTGACATGTGACAAAAGAGAGATTTAACATACCAATAGCTATATGGTTCACTGCTCAAAACGTGCGCCATGAAATGATTGGTGCCTGAGCACAATGGAATCAAACACTGAGATTGGTTAGTGCCAAAAACTTAATGTCTTATCCCAAATCTCTTGAGCCTTTGTGGTAATGGTTTGCAGATAACATGCAATGGTAGCACCAAGCTATCCGATGAATGACTTGCCAAGCTAGGCTTTGGTTCCCAACAAACATACACCGACTTGTTTAACCTTACAGATCACAAAACAAAAACGCGCAACAACAAATAAACCCTTTTGATGCTAGAGGGGTCCAGCAGCATGTTTCAAAACAATGCATTTCTGGTCCCCCTAGCAGGGAAAGGGTTACATTTAAAAAAAAAATCTCAAATGGTTAAATGACGTTGTCAGAGGAGAGTGTGAAACGCGGCCATACTGCGGTCTCACCTGCCGCGGGAGTTGCGCCGGGCGGTAGCGGGCTGGCAGGCCGGGCACAGCCACTCCCCATCTGGTATGTGGAAGAGCACAGGCCGCAGACAGAAGAGGTGGAAACCCTTGCTACACTCGTCACACAGGATCAGCTTGTCGTCCTCACCTAGGAGTAGAGGATGTAAAAGGGTCATGTGAAAAGTCACCCAGGCATCTCAATGCCCGCCACGAAAGGACACACACTACACAAGGAAACCTAGCGGAAGCGGGTTGTGTTGCTAGTCTATTGCATAATGAACTAGACTATTTGAGGAGTAACCAATTAATGAGCACAGTTTGTGCAATTAGTGATTGGCCCATGATTTAGAGAAAAAAATAAATAAAGAAGGGGGTGGGGGGAAGGGCATCAAACATCACCAACATTTGGCAATGCTAAAACCCAACTGTAATGAAATTAGTATAGTGTCAAAACATCACTACACAAAAATGTGTCATATACAACTACAGAAATATAGCCACACACACACAAACAGGTTTACATGCTATTTTGTGCTACTTGGTACAGGCAGTGCCTTTTCGCCTCAGAGTGGCAGCAGACAGTTCTGGGACACACTGGCAGCCAGTCATGCACCTTTCTTGCGACACACTTTGCAGCGGGTGTTTTCTGTGGACATGTCCCATTTGATGCAGGCGTCCAACATCCCAAGCAGTACGTGCATGCGCGAGAACGTCTGGGCCTCACGGATGGCAGACTTCCATTTCTCTACTGCCGATGCCACCTGCAAATGGAGGGGGGTAGGAGGGAGTCAGGGTTATCTCTTCCACAAACATCTGTCAGAGTCAACCAGTCGCATTTGCTAGGAAGATCACCACCTACGTGTAACTGGAAGCTACACACCTTGGCAGAAAGGCCACGTCTGACTGGTAGCTAGCGTCCATTATAATTGCTCTGTGATTAAAGGGTAGTCCCATATAGGTCCGTATTGAATGAATGGACCAGGTTATCTTAGGCTTTCATACCTGCACTTATTATTTGTGTAAATCACCTCATGCCACATCAGAAGTGACAACATGTCTGATTTGTACACTTTACTTGTTTCCTAAAACAAGATTATATTGCAATTAAAGTAAGTAATACAGCCTTTTCACACCATTAGAAACGTTTTAAAATGTCCTCTAACTTTGCATAACCCAAGCCAATCAATCAATGCATTTTGGAGGTCAACTCACAAATTTATTTGTTTGGGAAAATTAAAAAAAAAACTAAATAAAAAAGCAGGTTTGAGGATTCCAATTAGGTTTTAACAATTGTATGGATATTTACCTCTATGTGCACTTCATATGGCAAGTTTTCAAAATAGCACCTTTGTATATATTTGATCTGTTCCTAACATGTCTGCAAAACATCTTACATTGCGAATCTATAAACGTAAACACACACTTCTCATACTCCATTAGATAAACTGTACCACTGCAGCCACTCGGGGCCCTTTTCCTTTGGGTGACTGGTGACGTGCTGTATTTGAGCACGCTGCATTTTACATTTGTCGGACTGAAGTTATTTGGCATTATAGTTTACAAAAAGCCTTTGCGAGCTTCCGTCCAGAAAGAACATTTGAATAGGAGTTAATAGAAAGTCACATTTGGTCCAGTGCAGCCACGCGAGTACGGCAGCCACGCGAGTAAGGCGGCCACACAGACACACAGACACACAGACACACAGACACACAGACACACAGACACACCTGCAAAACAGATGTTTGCAGCTGCCAGGTCATTAAAATGCGTACACAAGAACATAACATTTAGTTCTCCTTTATATTATACCCCCTGTTTTTTGCCCATGGTCTCTTGGTCTGCCTCTTTATTATTCCCCATTACAAAATAGAAAAAAGTGAATACATTTGGGACCTTCTCTTCTAGGCTATTGCACAAGTTTAAGGAACCAGTGATCAGATGAAACACAAACTGCCGGCAGAGAAGAACCCGCTAGTCTACGCTTGCACACTTTCTGCAAACGTGGCTTTTTTCATATTTAGGATGCTTGTTTATACCAAGCAGTTTTCAGTTTATATTGTCACTTACAGGAATTGCAAGTATGTTTAATGCGCATATCCCAAATAAATAAATAAATAAATAAAAGCTTCCTCCAATAAACACGATTTCCAAAGAAACGTGCACTGTTCGTATTATTGATACCCTAAATTAGCGATTTTGAACAAGGGTTCCGCGAGCGCCCCTCAGGTTCCGCGGCCGCCAGGTGGGGAGAGCTGGGACGACTCTTCAGGCTGTTCCAGGCCCAGCAGCACTCCACGCAGTAGTGACCTGGTGGCTCCGCAGCAGCTGCCCGTCACTGCGATCCTTCCTCCCCCTGCACCAGAAGTTGCGTTCAACTTCCGGCTGACAAGAGGGAGTTTTGGATCAGCACAGTACCGCAGGTCCCAAGGTATCAGGGCACGCTCTCTGCAGGGATTTGTCCCAAGCGCGCTGGCAGCTCAGAGCACAAGGCGGGTGGGAGGAGGAGGCCAGAATCGCGCGGGGGAGGAGGCCAGAATCGTGCGGGGGGGGGGGGGAGAAGGAGGCGGCTAGAATCGCGGGGGGGGGGGGGGGGAGAAGGAGGCGGCAGCTAGAATCACGGGGGGGGGGGGGGGGAGGAGGAGGCGGCTAGAATCGCGAGGGGGGGAGAAGGAGGCGGCCAGAATCGTGGGGGGGGGGGGGGGGGGGGAAGGAGGCGGCCAGAATCACGGGGGGCGAGAAGGAGGCGGCCAGAATCACTGGGGGGGGGGGGGGGGGAGGAGAAGGAGGCGGCCAGTATCGCGGGGGGGGGGGGGGGGGGGAGAAGGAGGCGGCCAGAATCGCGGGGGGGGGGGGGGAGAAGGAGGCGGCCAGAATCGCGGGGGGGCGGAGAAGGAGGCGGCCAGAATCGCGGGGGGGGTGAGAAGGAGGCGGCCAGAATCGCGGGGGGGGGGGAGAAGGAGGCGGCCAGAATCGCGGGGGGGGGGGGGGGGGAGAAGGAGGCGGCCAGAATCGCGGGGGGGGGGAGAAGGAGGCGGCCAGAATCGCGGGGGGGGGGGGGGAGAAGGAGGCGGCCAGAATCGCGGGGGGGGGGGGGGGGGGAGAAGGAGGCGGCCAGAATCGCGGGGGGGGGGGGGGGGGGGGAGAAGGAGGCGGCCAGAATCGCGGGGGGGAGGAGGCGGCCAGAATCGCGGGAGGGGGAGGAGGCGGCCAGAATCGCGGGGGGGGGGGAAGAAGGAGGCGGCCAGAATCGCGGGGGGGGGGAAGGAGGCGGCCAGAATCGCGGGGGGGGGGGGGGGGAGAAGGAGGCGGCCAGAATCGCGGGGGGGGGGAGAAGGAGGCGGCCAGAATCGCAAGGGGGTGGGAGGGGGGGGGAGAGAGAAAGAGAAGGAGGGCAGAAGCGCAAGGGGTGAGGGAGCCAGGAGTGCATGGGGGTGGGGGGCGGAGAGAAGAGAGACAGGGGGAAGAGATTCTCCAGAATTTCACAATCTAATTCTGGGTTTCCTTAACCAAAAAAGAGATTGAAAACCCGCTGCCATAGATGGTTATTTACTTTGTGCTTCATGCTGAGAATCTCAAGCATGTGCAGAGAGGCAGATGTAAGGGTGCAGGCACATTTACAATGCACTGGCCCATGTTCCATATGCTGTGAAGCTGCATCCCATTGCTGGAGAAGAGTTCATCTTAAATTTAAATAAAGGAGATTAACACGAAATAAGCGGCAGTTTTGGAGGTCAATTCGTCTGCTCAATGGCCAAGTGAAATACACAGCAGATACCAAGGGCATAGGAGGAGTCAATTAAGGACCTGATTTACATGTGCTTATTTGCTTCTACACAGAACACCAGAATAAGGATGGGAGGCTATAGCCTATGCTGCCCCCATGTGGACATTCCAGGGCGGTACCCCTAACAATATTAGTCTACACGACTGGGCATAGATGGCCATAAAAGGGGAACTTTCATACAAAACATAAATAGACGTTATTTTCACCTTCTTAGGGAACCCAATGTCCAATCGTAAAAATGTGTGGTACGTAAACAAAGACCATTGCCATGTTCTAGGCCAGGTTCCAAGCTATACAGGGATAAGAGGATCCATGTATCTTGTCAACATTGGATACATTAAATGTAATAATGCATCGTCTCTGGTATTTAACTTAGCATGTCACCATTTGTTTTAAAGGGGGAATTTTATTTGGACCTTTTAAACAGTAGTAGCTGAAGCTTCACAGACTGATTGCTGTGTTAATGGGGATTTAATTGCTCCATAATTTACAGTGCACAGCAAATACTGAACCTAAAAACGGCTGTACCAGGGTTATTGGCAATAAATGGGCCAACAGCTGAAGGCTTGGACTCTGCAGCCATCATACAATTACCAACGTCAACTTAACAGGAGGCGTCCTGCGGTTCCTCCTGGTCTGAGCGGAGGTGGAACAGATGTTTCTAGCAGTTTTTCTGGTTTGTCATTAAGTAATTGGGATGAATGCTGGGGTCGGGATTACCACGCTTCACATGCTCACGCACGAACTTCATGTCCATTAGTTCTGTTAAAGGGGCATTGCTGTGTTCAGGATTTAGTGACAAGTGGACACCGGCTTACTGACCAGCTACTGCCAGGATCTACGAGTTTCTCAAAGGGGCCGGATCAGAAACAAAATGATTAGCAGGGCCACAAGCATTATGGTAATTTAATTTTTGATGCATTGAAATATCTCAAAAATATCCTTTGTAATCATTTTGCAAGTATTCCTAACATCGGTCCTACCTACATTTTCAGTACCTTACAAGGTAGTGTGTGTGAAAAACTGCCCTTAGCTACTTAAGCGACTGGTATGAAATTAGGAGCAAGAAGTTCAAGGGCCACACCAAGAGCTTTCGAGGGTTGGAGAACACAGACCTAATGCTTCTACAACGGTCCTAAAAACCACCTCTCCCCAATTTTTAACACCCGCTCCAAAACACCATGGACCAGGGGTGGCCAACTTTAGTCCTCAAGGGCCACCAACAGGTCAGGTTTTCAATCAGTGGATGAGTCAGCAACCTGTGCTGAAGCAGGGATATCCTGAAAACCTGAGTTGGCCACCCCGGGCCATTGGCCAACGCTATAGTGTTGAAACGCTGGGGCTGTTTAACCCCTCCAGTGCCAGTAAATGGCTCTGCCATCAAATGTGTTGTAGGCCCCGCTGCAAGTGAATGGGTTAAAAGGCAGTGTAACCGAGTAACATAAAGATCAAGAAACTGACAAAGGTCTGAAACATTTTAAGCCAATAAAAGTGGCTTTTGGTGGCTGACTTCTAACAATAAATAATCATGATACTGTGTGGAACGAACGTTCCTTCTTGTCCTGCTTGGAAACGTTAATGAGAACGAGGCCTAGTGCCAATGAATTCGGGGTGGTAGAAACTTGCTCTAGAGTCAGCTCCTTGAACCGTTTCACTGGCACAGCAAGGCGTGCTAGCAAAAGTATTATTCTCCTTGGATCTCGAGTGCGCGGGAAAGTATACATTTTTTGTTTATTTAAGCACCGAGCGGGGACTTAGCCGAAGAATTGCTTGCTTTTCCAAGAGAGGATGGATTTGACTATGGACGGGTTATATAAACAGATTGAGTTGTTGAATAACTGTTCCTCAATGCACTCTCTATCTCTCTGCTTCTTACCCCTGCTCGGGTCCCTACACAGAGAAAGCAGACGCCGTGTAGAGCTCTCGTGGAAACGTACCTTGGCCTCCTCTGCCATTTTCTTCTCCTCGTCCTGCTCCTCGGCTTTGGCTGCTGCTTCCTCAGACTGCGGCTTGCGCTTTTTCTGCTTGGGAGCCATGAATCCCTGCAAGAACTTCTTGATGACGGCAGCCTGGAGGGATATGACGCACTCCCCGAAATCCTTCAGATTCTCCAGCGACCGTACCTGTCGGGAAGGCGGCGCGGGGAGGAGAGCGTTACTAATCCATGTCCTCTTAGCCTCCTCAATTTCCAAGTCTAAATCATTGGTGCAAAGGAGTGAATTTTTTCTCCAAATGTTGTCTTTTTACAAGTTATTTATCCTGAACACATGGTGAAATACTTTGGTAGTTGCCAATTTTAATCATATCTTATGTGACCTATAAATGACACCACACTGATTTCTAAAGTATGAGAGCGTTGACACTTTCCATTTCGAACGTGCAGCGTCAATAAAGTTTCACTCCAAGATGAGGAAAAAAAACTCTTAAATTGGTCTTTCCACCTTATAATTGTTAAATTTCATAAATTAAGACTTTACCAAAGTATCTCTAAAGGCCAAACTTCCCAAACATGCACTTGTCTCCACCGTACTCTAAAATCAACGCTCATATTCACGTCCACACTGCAAGCAGGTCAATATTGCCAAGATTGGAGTATTCATAAGGGGGAGAAGGAAATCCTTGGCAAGGCAACAGATCAGCAAAGACGTATCTGTTCATCAGAGTGGCTGCAACACAATGCAGTAACGACTGGACTAATGAACCGTAAGTGACAAAACTCCAATGCGATGTAGAGGCGGGGGGGAAAAAACAAGATACAAAACCCCAGCATGCGGGAAGGTCTCACATGTGCACACTCATCGATGAGCACTACAGCACATACACAGAGCTTAGTTGCTCACCTTTGCTTCAAACTCTGTGGTGTCATCCAGGTATCCCAGTCCTCCCTTCTGCAACCGAGTTGCAACCTCGATGACATCACTGCGCATGAAATTGAGCAGCTCGTTGTGCCCATCGCAGGTCTTCAAACCCAGGTTCTGCTTGCGGGCAAGGTGGATGGAATGCACAATGTCCATATACCTGGGAACAGCGAGATGCATGTAAGGCCCAACTTACGACCGGCCCGCCAACAACAGGGCCCTGATGCAATAGCCGTTAATGTTCAGAGGCGGCAGCCACAAACCCACACATTCCGCAATATATATAGTAAAATTACTGTATCTTGAAGATATCTGTAAGCTCTAAAGGACAGAACCATTGTGCTTACAAAAGCTGTTCCACTATTAAATTAACATCTGAATAACCTCGGCTCTCAGATGTAGAATAGATTTTAGAACCTTTAGCTGCCGAACTGATGTCCAATGTATCTTGACCCTACACAGAGGAAAGGTAGTAGGGTCTAAAGCAGTGGTTTTAACCCGTTTTTGGTTAAGGAACGCTATAATTATATTGTGAAATTCTGAAGACCCCCAACCCTCACTAATACGCGTGTCTGATAGGTGCATTGTAAGGAACCCCAACCCGCATAACGAATGTGAGATCAGATGCATTGTAAATTCTTAAGTATTTGGTACAATTTTCAAATTACCTGAGAATTGCAGGCGACCCTTTATGGAACCCAAGGGTTCCTAGGCACTACGGTTGCAAAACACTGGTCTAAAGATACCAGAAGATTTCAGCATTCAATGGGACACCCCACTTCTAAACAGAACATCTACCGATGTTTAGTCTCAGGTAAATGGAAAAAACATTACTAGTCTAAAGGGTGTAAACACTCTGCTCTTACAGCTTCTAATGGGAAACGTCTTCTTTCCCGTGTTAAACTATCCACAAGGTAAGAAGATGCAAACAGAATTCCTTCCTTATAAATCCAGCATGTCACTAAATGCAGGAACTTTACAGAGAAACCCTGGGCTGTATTGGCTTCAGTTAACTTGCTTAAAAATGGATGTTTTCTTGCCTTTATTGTGCATAGACTAAATGACAATGCCTCATGCATACTGGGATATCAGTGGAATGGAAGAGCAAGTGACAACAAAATAGATAAAAAACGCTTGAAAATGGAAGTGGCCGTCACATACCTGCTGCGCAGACACAGCTTCAGCTGACTCTCACGCACGCCCTGAGGGTACAGACAGTCCAGCAGCTCGTCCAGGTCCTTCTGCGTATCGCACAAGAACCTGAAAGGAACAAGCACAGCGAGTATAGCTGGATGCAGTGATACACAGGCAGCTTCCGTTGTATGGGAAAAGCTACAGGACCCAACACGGCACAAGCCCCAGCCAAAAACGGTTTGAGGAAAAATTAAAGAACAAAACCCCAAAACAACAAAATATTACCAAATCGCAAACATTTTCACACTTTCTTCCCCACCTACCCTTTAAGCCAGCGGTGCGCAAAGTGGGGGCGGGAGATTTTGCTAGGGGGGTGGGGCGCGCTGGCAGTTGCAGATGCCCGGCAATCTTTCCCCAGGCATTTAAATGAAATGCCGGGAGATCGTGTGAGGCCTCTGCAACTGTTTACTTACTGGGATTCATCCACACTGACGCGCCGCCATGCCAATGCGGCGTAAAAATGTGACGTGACAAATGATGCCGGGGGTCACGTGACGTCACATGACCCCGCAGCGTCATCCGACGCAGATGAAGGTAGGTGGGGGGGCACAGCACTAAAAGTTTGCGCTCCCCTGCTTTAAACTGTAATATAGAAACAAATGAGTTTAATAAGCTTCAAAAACATTGCCATGTTTAACTTACAAGTAGATACCTCTGGAAATGTACAAACATTTTTTGCAACTTGCCATTTAAGCCAAAACACAGAATTTACATGATACAGACACAGGCCAATTCTTTGTCCAAAACATTGATTTTTCTGTGATGAGGCTTACTGATGTAACCCGCTGCATGTTTACCAAGCAATAACTTAAGTGAGCTTTCAGATGCCTCATGTCACATCACTGTTTAATAAATATGGCCTCGTCTCTTTAACGCAGCATTGCCACCGTGCCATTCGTGTAAGGGGTGCTCTAAAAAATATATATATTTTTTTGTCCAACATAAATCACAACTGGGTCTCTATGTAGTGATAATGTAAACACCGTCTTGATTCATCTTGCTGACACGTATGTAATAAATGGTTGTGTCACGTTACTGCGGAGGGACATTTTGTGCACACGTTGCTGGGAATGTTCTCCCACCACTTTCCCCGCTTATGTTCACTGGCTACACTACAGATGCCCAATGAACGAGGTGGGCAACCGTTGCAATCTTTGTTTCAGAAAAAAAGTACACCATTCCCCACAATGCTGGCGTATTATCTTTGCCAAGAAGAAAGAGGAAGCAGAGTGAGAGCATGAGCTGGAGAAAAGCTAAGAGGAAGAAGCCTCACCAAAGGTTCTGCCCTTGGTTGGGCACGGTCCTCTCCACTTGGCTGTGCTCTGTCGGAGGTAAATCTTCTGGGCCACCCACACTGCTGTCTGCATCTCCACTCTCCACGTTACCTGCATAAGAGCAAAGGAGTCCCACATTACCCCTGCAGTCAATCTTTAATGTAAATGTTTGCACATGTTAAATACGTCTCCCAGGAAACATATTCCATTAAGAAAAATAAAACAAAATCTTTAATAAAGTTCCCTGTGTGTAAAGCTCCCTTTAACCCCTTTCCACCTTTTGGGTACGCGAGTACACGCCATGATCTTTTACCTTTTGCCTATTTCCGTGGGGATTTGCTGCTGCACCACAGGCTATATAAACAGTCATTCTTAAAGGATTATTTTCTATATGTAGTGTGCGCGCAAACTGCTTACCACCACTTTCGCGTTAGGATCACATACTTAATTGTCCAACACCACAGTACTTTACCATTTCTCATACAGGTTGATGCAAAACCAATTTTTCCAGACACGTAAAAAATAAATAAATATGTATTTCCTGTGGCTCTAAGTCAATTGCAATAAAGTTTAAACCTAAACTTGGACAATAAACTGTAGAAACCTACTCCTGTTTCCTGAGCGGCACTGCAGAGAACACTAGCACATTATATTATATAGCCCCACTCTTACCCTCTGCATCCTGCTCATCATCCTCCTCCTCCTCCTCCTCCTCCTCTGGTAGTATGAAGCTGTAACTGATGCTGTCGTGCACCCAGCCCTTCTCGATGAACAGCCCTGGAACCACATCTGAGAACAACCAGTACCTGAGGAGCAGAGACATGGCACAAACATTCAGAGCAAATGTTATGGTGAAGCTGTCCCGTACCGCATCCCCTTCCGCCATGACACACCTGCCCTGTCGCATCAAAGCACGGACCCTTTTAACACCTTTGGTGCCAATCGCCACTAGTCCAAAAAATGTCATTTTAAATGTACTTCAATGGTTCCCAATCTTTTACAATGGTTTTCTGTTGGTAAAATTGTGGGGTTGACCTCTAACACACTCCCTGTCACTTTCTGACCCCCTTCTGCCTGTCCTTCGAGGCCTCGCCTTTTCCTTGCTCCTTGCTTTATCCCCCAGCGTATATCAGGTCATTCGGAGCCCCCACCCCAAGTTGGGAAACGCTGACCTACTGCATCACAGTAAAGACCACCCTTTAAAGCCTGGTGACCGCATTGCAGGCACTCATCTTAAACATAGAACACAAAAAAACGAATATCGGCTACTGAAGCAGCGGTGTCATGCGAAATAACGTTCTGTGAAGATGACGGCAATGTCCAGTGGGTTAAGTGGATAGCGGGGAGAGGGGAGACTAAATTAAGGGGTGATGTAAGGGAAATGAAGCAGGGTACTTACAGAGAGGCAAGGAATCCCCACCAGGCTGTGTGACCTTGTGTGTAGCTTCTCCTTACCCCCGTCTCCACCAACTAGTATAGTGTGGAGCCGCGCGCGCTCTATACGTCACCACTAGTCTGCTCCGCCCGCAACACTCAATGATCCGGTGGCGTCCTTCGAACCGTGATGTAGCAGAAACAGAGAGATGATCAAAGGGGCTGCCGCTTGCTGTAGAAAAAAAGTTCGGGAACTCACCAGTGTTGAGTTAAAAGGTCTTTATTAGCCTACATAAAAATAGAGACAAAACTCCTCCTCCCACGCCCACTATGGCGCCTTGACAAAGCGCCATAGTGGCCGTGAAACGCGGGGGGAGGAGGGGTTTTGTCTATTTTTATGTAGGCTAATAAAGACCTTTTAACTCAACACTGGTGAGTTCCCGAACTTTTTTTCTACAGCAAGCGGCAGCCCCTTTGATCATCTCTCTGTTTCTGCTCATCTTAAACAAGCAAGGATATATTGCAAGACTTCAACTGGCAGCCCGGGTTCAAACGCAGCACGCCAAGGGCCTTGAAGTGACCTCTGGACTCAGCTGCCCAAGTAACTAGTGTGAAATTAGCAAAGTGACGTTTTTCAAACTAAAACTCCCCTTTTAAGTGAAGGTCATAAATATATGCGATCCGATACAGAGGTTTTACATGCTTTCAAAATGTTTCGATATTAGAATTCAGTGCATCTGAAATGACATTATAATAAGCCTCTGGCCATTCTACTCCTCAAGGATCCCCCTTTGGAGAACAGCTTGGAAAGCCAAGATACAACACGTATAAAAACAGGAAAGGAGACACATAGCCCCTTTAACGCAGATCTTACTTCGTATATGAAAAAGGGGATGTTGAGGAATGAAACAGAAAAGAAGAAGCGGGAACGTAGTTGTAAAATATGTCCACATTTCCACCGCAGGTTGTAGGCCAGAAAGGCATCTTACCTGTTGTGGTTGCGGTCTGTGCCAATTGGCGACCGTCGCAGCACTAGCTTGGCTTTGGCAATCCCTTCGTGGAAAGTTTTCTCTGCGGTAGCTTTGTGCTTGCGCATTCGCTCCCCTTCTGCCTCTCGCTCTTGTCGCTCTATGGTGGAGTTGATGGGAGGGACAGGGAAAGCAATGCATGAGAAGATGGTCAGTTTGCATGAACAGTTTGCATGGTAGAATAAGTTAGTGTAGAAAGTAGAACAGGGATCTAAAACTCAAACTTCATGCGAAAAAGGTGTCGAGACAAAAAAAATGGAAAATGTCATTTGCAAGTTTTTATAGCTACAGTATTTCTATAGGCTTGCCTTGTAGCATTTCAGCAAAGCGAGCAGTTACTAACGGTTTGCAGAGAATGACATAGTAAATCTACATTACATAAAGAAAGTCTTTTAAAAGCAAATTCAGAGCACATTTATCACAAACAGCACAACTAATAAAATGGGTATTGCACAGATTTGGGTAGGTGCATATTCATTCTAGCTGCAACGAATATAAGGCCAATACAGAAGGCAACATAGTTACTGAATTATAGCTGTGCTACATAAAAAAAACACAATAGTACATCTTGTCTTTGCATTAAAATTCTTAAAACAATTCTGTGTTTTTGGCTATTGTCCACACAAAGATGAGTGCAGTTTGAGGGTAAAGTATAGTGGACATTGTCAATCTAATGTATATTTTAAAACTATTTGGGCCACAACAAAAATGTAACAAGTCCTACATCCCTACACATTAAGTTCTCACCACTACATAGGTGGAAAAATAAAAAATAAACTACGGAGCACATTTTCCAAGTAGGTGTGCAGTATTCTTCATGCCCCAATTTCACACTTAGCACATGGCATAGTAGTTTCTGCCAGCACCTATTACTTAAACGTCTGTTTGCTGTGGTCGAGCTGGACGCCATAACCGTACAAGGACTTTGGAAACGGGCAGAACATGAGCTTTAAAGCATAGAAGATGGTACAAATCTTAACGCCCTTGTCCACTATATACGCCTGTAGGTTCACCTAACTGCCCTGCAAAAAGTGCCGCTCCACACTCACCTTTCACCTGCTTCTCGTACTCCTCCTTCTCTTTCTTGGCCTGCATGGACTGCCTTCGCCTGCTCTTCACAGCACTGATCATGTCCTCCGCCTCCTGCTCCCCCTGCTCCACCTGTTGCGGCTCCGTCTTGCTCAGCTTCTCAGGCTTTTTCATGGGCTTGGGGGGGACAACCTCCTCTTTAACCTTGGGCCCCAACTCCTTGAGCTTCTGCTTCTCAGCCCGCTTCTTATCGTTCACCTCCTTCAGAATGGCCAGCCTCTCTTTCCACAGCTCAGCCGTGTACTGCTGCTTGGAATCCACGTAGTCTTGAATGGAGTAAGTCATGAGGATACGGTGGCAGAGGGCAGCCAGGATGTGCAGCTTCTCCTCAGTGGTCAGCTCAAAGAACTCCGAGGTCTCCAGCTTCTCCAGGAACTCGTCCTCTACCTCGTCATCCTGGAAGACAGCAGACCCTTCGCTCTCCTCATCTCCTGCTCCTGAGACTTCGCTCTCCCCAGCAGGGGAGTCAGACTTACGCAGGCAGAGGCGCACTAGCTCAGAGGCGGAGTGCAGGGTGAGTGGGATTTCAGACAGCTTCATGCCCAGCTCCCCATAGTCCTCAGCGATCTCATCCTGCAGGAGCGTCTGAAGCACCACCACCAGTACTCTGTTCAGGTACAGGAAGCCGCCCTTCTCAGCAGTGAGAGCCTCCATTAGAGAAACCGCTGTCACTGGGTACTGCCCGTCTGGGAGTAGCAGGTCGGAGTAGCAGCTCAGAAACTCTACCACCATAGCCACGTCTCCAAACAGTGTATTGGGCAGCCCCTCAGGGGTATCCACCAGCTTGAAGCTCGGTAAGCTCTTGCCCGTCAGCTCTTGATCCTCGTACCGCCTCTGCTTCTCCAGCCGCTCCATCTTCTCCTTATGCTTGCGCTCTCTGGCCTTCTCATTGATCCGGGCCCTCAGGGCCTCCCGCTTCTGCCGCATGTGCTCCTCCCGCTGTCCCTCGGTCATCATGGCCCAGCGCTTGCGCTGTTCCAGAAGCTCGTACCGCTTCTGCACCAGCACCCCAAGCTCCTCGGGCAGCCGGTTGCGGTCGTCGGCCGAGAGCTGTCGTGCCACCTTAGAAATGAAACTGGAGAGGGCGCCCTTCCGGTCCTCGCGGTTCTTGTTGTCACGGTAATAAGCAATCAAATGGAGAGCAGCAGGTGGGAGGCTCTTTTGGGGTTTGCTCGTGGATCTAGGCGTGCTTGAGGAACCTTTGGGAGTCCGCGACACTTTTGGGGAGCCTTTGGCCATATCCAGCAAGGTCATCTGCTTTAGCTTGGGGCTCGTCAAGCCTTTTTTGGGAGAGCTGCCGGACGCTTTTTGGCCATTTAGAACCTGTGACTTGCCTCCTTTAGGTTTCTTAGCCAACAGCTTTTTGCCAGCGAAGTTCCCACCTGAGGAGCCTTTCTTGTTGAAGCTGAAGTTAGAAGGGCTCATAACTTTCATTAACTGCTCCAGCTCCTCCTTGGAGCTTGGCCCTCCCATGTGCTTCAGTTTCAGAGGAGAGTTGTGAACAATCTTCTTCAGGTTGACCTGGCACCACAGAGTGGGGCTGAGTGGGGACTTCTTGCCCTTTAAGAGGCTTTTATCTGCGTCGGTTTTGGGTTTCTTGGCTGGCTTCTGATCAGGGGAACTCAGACTCTTCCTCTTGGTTGCGGATGATGGGTTCAGTGTCATGTACTAGAAAGTAAGCAGCAGAAAAGAGAAGGGGAAAAAAGTCACTCACCTAATCACATTATAAAGAAAACAAATGTGAAAGACATAACAAAATACGCGGTCAATCCAAGTAAAACACTCAACCATGTCACCAAATCAAGTGTTTCTAATGGTTTTCATAGAGTATAATACCTTTATACCCAAATACAGATCTGCAACAAATGCAAATCATACATTGAATTAAAGCATTTGTTTGGCTATAGAAATAATCAAACAAATAGGGAAAGAACAAATCTTCAACTCAAGGATGCTGCAATAAGGTATGAGTTACAAAGCAATTTCTAGACGATTACAATTCAAGCTTGTATGGTTAAGTGTAATCTTTCAGTTCTGTACATCGACCTATGGGCATGGATGAAAGATATGGACAGGCCACAAATATACGTTTGTTTGGTGAAACCAACGGTTATTATTCCTTCCACCATATATAAAGAATAGCTTGAAGGGAAAAGTATGATCTAGGTCAGGAGTGAGCAAACTTTTTAGGCCGAGCCCCCCTTTTAATCCATGAAATTTCTCGGGCCCCCCCCTGTCTGATCAAAATCACATTAAAAAAAACCTTTATTAAACGGTATACAATGTAAATACAAATATGTCTAAGGCCGCGCGTAGTGCCCGCGACGGCGACGCTAGCAAAAGTTGTATTTCGCTTTGCGGCGGCGGTGCGGGCGACCTGGCCATTGATTGGTTCAGGGGCTGTCACATGAGGCGACAGCCCCTGAAAAATCAAATATTGCCGGCTTCAAAAAATCGCATCGCCACGTCACGCTTACTATAAGCGCACGCGGCAGCGACAATGCATTTTTTGGATGACGTCGCGTCGCCGGCACTATAAGCGCAGCTTAAATACTTACATACTTCAACAGCTCGCTCTTGCAAAATTAGACTGCGTCCACGCTGCCGCTGAGAGCGGTGACATCACCAACTCTCCAAGCATGAGCACAGGGTGTCCTGCATAATTTTGCAAGCACGAGTGGGGAAGTGTTTACACTTTTTTTACCTTAATTCTGTACATTCATAGTATGAGTGATATAGTGGCAGCCTACCCTTTCACTTGCAGAGGATCGCAGCGAAGCAGGTTGCCAGCAGAGGAGAGCAGCAACACAGCGTTATTGTAGGGCAGACACCGGAGGGAGGGGCGTTTGACATCACAGGGCTCGCGCGTGCTCCTCCCCCGTACCTCCGAATTATGTGACCGCCACCTGCACTATTCTGTTCGGCCGCGCGCGCACATCTTTTTCGCCTGCGCAGCCAGGTTTTGCCGCACGCGCCCCGCCTAAATAATCTTGCGCCGGGGCGACCCCCCTCAGATTGTGCACCGCTGCATTCAATCACCACCAACACACAGACACAATACACACTGCAGTCATATATATACACACATTATATATATATATATATATATATATATATATATATATATATATATACACACATTATATATATATATATATATATATATATATATATATATATATATATATATATATATATATATATATATATATATATATATATATATACATATACACACACACACACACACACACACACACACACACACACACACACACACACACACACACACACACACACACACACACACATAAATACATATACACACACATACATATACACACACATACACACACACACACATACACACACACATACACACACACATACACACACTACCTGGGGGAGGGAGTAACTAAACCTGCTCCGGTCCCCCCATGTGCTGCAGAAAACGGGCGGGTAACAGACAGGAGGAGGAGGGCTTGTCTGTGTGCAGGGAAGGCCCCGCAGCAAGGCCCCGCCCCCTCTGCAGGCAGACACAGCATAGAAGCAGCAGTCTCTGCACGGAGCTTCTGGCCCCGCCCCCTCTGACACAGACAGCAGGGAAGCAGCCAGTGCACAGAGCTTCTGGCCGCCCTGCACAGCTCTGCCCGCCCCCAGGTTTCCCGCGCCCCCCCTACATAATCTTGCGCCCCCCCAAGGGGGCGCGCCCCCCAGTTTGCGCACCGCTGATCTAGGTATTACTGAAACATGGGAGTGGGATGAAACTCGGGACTGCAGTTAATTTAGGGGGATCCCTTTTTCAGAGGGATCGAGCATGTAGAAGAGGTGGAGTAGGTTTATATGTTAAACCGGATCGAAAACCCATTAAAAAAAAAAAAGGGAAGGATTGTAAATGGAAAGAAAAAAGGTTTGTAGGGATATGCTATAAACCACCAAATATATCAGATATAGAGGAGGCCAAAATGCTTTTGCAAATGGAGAAGGCAGCAAAACTAGGTCATGTTAGCATATGAGGGATTCTAATTATCCAGACTAAAGGAAACAGGTTTTTGGGGGGTGCTAAAAATGAGAATTACATGACCCAAATTATTGAGGAAACAACCAGGAGTGGGGCATTACTAGATTTGGTAATAATGTAGAAGTAATAATAAATATTCAAGTTGGGGAAGATTTGGGAAAAAGTGATCATAACATGTTCTCATTTGAAATAAATAATCAAAAACATTATACAGGTTCAAAGACTTCACATTTTAAAAATGCAGATTAAAAAAAAAAAACTGAGGCATATAATCTACAAGGAACGACAGAGAAGCCCAATGCTACATCCAACATGACAGAAACACACAGTAAAATACTTATATATTCTCTTGAAATGGGGTCATTTAGTTTAACCCTTTGGCCAAAGCATTGTAAGCCACGACACAGCAGACACCTGTTCGCAAAGCCTAACACTACCAGATAAAATACTAATATACCTCTATCAGGGGTTCTCAAAAAGAGCTTGCTGGGGTTCTGTGTTTTGATAATCTACAAGGAACAAATTGTAATGATGCTTTTGCAGGGAAAAATGTGGAAGATAAATGGGCCGTCTTAAAAACATTTTGGGATTAGTACACGCCATCAGTGTACACCTGTGCGTAATAAATATAAAAGAAACAACCCTAAACCAATGTGTCTAAATAAACAGGTAGGGGACGGAATGGAATGAGAAATGCATTTAGATTCTTAAAGTCAGAAGGGATGAGGCATCTTATCAATATTATAAGGCATGTAACAAAAAGGCAATAGGGCAATCAAATTAGCAAACATTGGAAGTGAAAAATAGGATTGCAATAGAAAGTAAGATCATCCCTAAAAGGTTCTTTAAGTACTTTAATAACAAATATTAGACAAGGAAATATAGAACCCTTTCAGTGTGAGATGGGCAAGCAAATAATTGGAGACAGGGAAAAAGCAGAGGTATTAAACAAATTCTTTACCACTATATTTACCAGAGAGAGGAATCAATTGCACAAATAGTGCATACCATGTTAGAAGTGCATAGGCGACTTAACATTTAAAGTAAATAAGGCACCTAGCCCTGATGGCATACACTCAAGAGTTAAAGGAGCCAAGTTCTGCAATAGCCAAATAATTACATTTAATATTCAAGGACTCCATTACACAGGCTCAGTACAGTAAGATTGGCGTAAAGCAGACATGGTGCCTATATTGGACTAAAGCTGGAATCGGAGTACCTCAGGGATCGGTACTGGGACCCCCCTGCTTTTTAACTTGTTTATTAATGACCTGGAGGTTGGCACAAAGTGTAAAGTCTCCATCTTTGCTGATGACACTAAATTGTGTAAGGTAGTAAAACCAAAGCAGGACGCAATTTCTCTCCAGAAGGACTTGGATAAACTGGAAACTTGGGCAGGAAAATGGCAGATGAGGTTTAATACAGATAAACGCAAGATTGCAGTTGGGCAACAAGAACAAACAGGCAATTTACAAATGGGGCAAAATTAGGTGAATCATTGATGAAGGATTTAGGAGTGCTTATAGACAGCAGGCTTAGCAATAGTGCCCAAAGTCATGCAGTAGCTGCAAAGGCAAACAAGATCTTATCTTGCATTAAACAGGGAATGGATGGATGGAAGGGGAGCATAATTATGCCCCTCTATAAAGCATTAGTAAGACCACACCTTGAATAGAGTACAATTTTGGGCACCAATCCATAAATTTAGTTATTTATTTTAAAGACAGAACTAGAGAAAGTGCAGAGAAGAGCCACCAAATTAAGGGGATGGAAAAATCTGATTTACGAGGAGGCGCAAGCTAATTTAGATTGGCTTACGTTGGAAAAGGAGTCATCTAAGAGGGGATGAGATACACAAATATAGTTGGGGACAATACAAGGAGTTTTCAAAAGAACTATTCATCCCAAGGGCAGTACAAACGACACAGGTTCATCCCTTAAACCAGCTACAAAGGAAAGGGTTATTTACAGTAAGGGCAGTTAAAATGTGGAAATCATTACCCATAGAGACTGATGGCAAATACAATAAATATCTTCAAAAAGAAGTTGGACACTTTTTAGAAAGGAAAGGTATACAGGGATATACCAAAAAGTAAACATAGGAAGGATGTTGATCCAGGGAGAAATCTGATTGCTATTTGGAGTCAGAAAGGAATTTAAATGTTCCCTTATGAGAGCTTTAGCTGATATTTTACTGTTTGTTTGTCTTCCTCTGGATCAATATACTGTAAAAATACAAATATATGATAAGTATCTGTCTACATTTAGCATAGGTTGAACTTGATGTGCATTTCTTTTTTCAACCTAATCTACTATATGTAATACAGTTATAAAGGTACAGACATTAACAGTTATGTCAAACTGTTCAAACTTGTTGTCATACAAAATGAATATCCATGTCCAGGTTTGTTCTGGATGACCCCGGAAATGCACAAATGTGCCCAGGACATAATTGAATATGAGATGCAACTCAATGTATTACTTCCTGGTAAAACAGTTTATAAATAAATGTTCTGGTTTCTCTATGAAGTACAGTTCACTGTTTTATATAAAGGTCAAAGGAAGTGTTTGTGTTCTCTGCTATTTCAGGTCACAGAAGGCATACAACATTGCATACATAGTTCTAAAGTTCTCCATCACCATCGGTGCCACAGAAATTACACAAACCCAAGTTTATTCTAGTAATAAGTTAGAAGAAGGGGCACACGGATAACTAGGATTCCGCTTATGCATCTACTTACTTTATGCGGATCCAGTAAAAAGTCGCTGAACTTGCTTGGCAGCGTGTACTTTTTCACCAGTTCGTCCTCCACCACCCAGGGTGCGTTCTCCCCCATGCCAAGGCGCAGGGAGTAGTGGCGGATGAAGTAGCGCAGGATCTCCTTGTTGGGAGGCCGCTCTGATCGGAACAGGCTGTCTACAGGAACGCTGCTGATCACCTGAACAAACACAAAGCAAAATGGAAATGCAAGCATGGTTATGTGCATCCTACACAAAGGTGCTCACCTCAAAGCCACGCCATCATCCGATTCCCCACTTTGTGATTAGTGGAAGGAGCTTGGACTGTTTATGAATGCCATTGGCTATTGTAGTTTAGTTACCGCCATTAGCTTTTACATGGTCCAAAGTAAATGGCGCTCTCCAATTAGTGAATATCAAGCAATGGGTAGTGGGGAGTCAATATAGTCGTGCCCTGCTATGCCTCAATTCTGATAAGAGATTGTTGGGCTGGCAGAGAGAAAACGCTATTCATGATAAAAACTGGTCGAGTCTGATTGTGTACTCTTCAAAACAGCTCCAATCTGTGGCCACTTTAATGTACTGTATATGAAACGGTAGCTCTCACTGCTCAAAAAAAAAAAAAAAAAATAATATCGTTAACTTACTCAATTGATTAAGTTTACCATCTACTGGGTCAACCAAGAGTTGTCCCTTTGGTAACAAAGTTTTATAAAACCGTGGTGCAGAGATCTATATTCCAGAGTAAAACTATCCCCTTCTAGTATGAAATGAAAGGATTTTAATCTGTCTGTTGTACAAATAAAGACTTATTTAAACGTACAGTTCGTATAGAAGTGCTCAAATAGCAATTCCCCAATTGTGCATTCTTAATGGATTCAATCCAAATAAAACACTCTTCCTCCTTAAAGGCATAACCACTGAAAAAGCCTGGTTTTCAGCAGACATTTCAAGTGAATTGTCTAGATTCAGTATTTATCCTATAATAGCTCAACATTTGTAGTAAACCTCAACAAGTAACAGTTATTGCACATTATGCATAGTTTAGTAGAAGAGAAAGTTAATAAAAAGATGAAGTCTCTTTAAAGAAGGGGTTGTTTATATAGAGATACGTGTATGAACTTGACTGATGGGACTGTAAAACCTGCAAGTGGTCAGTTAAATGCAGCTCAGTGTATAACCATAGGTATCATTAAGAACTTCCAGTCATGCATTTCTTTTCTTGCATGATGCCTCTGCTTGCGGTCTGATCAAGGCAGTACATTGCTCTGTGGCATCACACACAAGCTGCTGGGGATTTGGCAGTAGCTTCAAAAGCATGACAGATAACCAAAGCCTTGTGGGATATGCTAGATATTCTATGTACATCACCCAACACAAAACCAGCATTTGAGAAAAAAACCACTGCAGTAAACGTTCAGTCATTTAGACTGTTTGTGATAGGTAGTCGACTGAAGAAACGCACATGACAGAGCGTGTAAGAGAGCAATGCAGACCTGATGTTCAGAGGTTAGATAGCAGTATACACAGAACTATTAATTTGTACTAACGTATGCGAAAAATAGCAGCCAGTATGGAAGGCTGAGGACCTGTGGCAATGAAAGCGGGAAACATACATTTTGAAAGTTAAAACGCAGACATCAATATCTATTTGTTTAAACCAAAACAAGACAGCCCCCTATCACCTTGTCCTCACTCAGCAGCTTCACGTCGTATTTATGTGGCAGGAACTTGGGCGGAGCCCATTTCTTCTCGTCCTTCTTTAAGCTCGTGGGGAGTTTCCGAGGCGATCGTCGGGCTCTGTCACCTGAGCAGGGAGAGATGTACGTATAGAACTTCAGTGCATGTGCACGGCGATCGTGGTTTGTGCCATGTTAGCCGGGCTCCATTCATGGCATAGGGGCTTAAAAACATACTGCTCTACAATTTAGTGCCTTTTCCTCTCACAGCTAAAGGGTTAAGCCAACAACCACTAAGGCTTACTATTCTTTGTTTCATCTTCCACACATTCTTGTTAATTATTAATCGTAATTAAGTTGACATTTTGAAAGATTAATAGTCGAGTGGAAAGTGCTCCACGTTGTGGTTGAAAGATCACAGAAAAACTCCCATGATAATACATTTATCGCAAAATAACTAGATAGATATATAGATAGCAATACATATTTTATTTTAAAAAGCTCCAAAATATCCTAGTAAATCTCGTGTTCAAAAAAACAAAAAAAAAAAAAATACATTTTCTTTAGATTTACTAGAACAAAGGGTCCTTCCTTCCCAAACCCTTCCCCTGTCTGAACTCAATCTATTCTCACCTACACTGCTCCCATCTCCCTATCACACTCATCCCATCCCTCTGCACCTTAGATACTTCCTCCATTATCTTTAACATTTTATAATTGAAATTAGTTTTCAAATGGGAGAATCTAAGGTGATGGGATGAGGGGTGAATGGATGAGGGGGACGGGAGCAGTGTAGGTGAGAAAGAAAAAAAATGAAGTGAAGACATGGAAAAGGGTTGGGAATTAAGGGATTAACCCCTTTGTTGCATCAAATGTCCCTGCAATGTCCTGGTAGTGAAAGGGGTTAATAAAAGGTCAGATGAGAAAGGTGTTAATAGATATGGGGCAGAGGAGTTAAGGAAAAGGGGGGAATTGGGGGCTGGTTGAGTCGAAGGGGTGTAAGAGTCTGGGGGGAGATGCAAGGTAAGAAGGTGAGAGGGAGGGGGGGGGGGGGAGGGGAGATCGGGATCCCAGAGGAGAGAGGGAGTGAAAGGGTTGAGAGGAATCTCAGGGGAGAGAAGGGGAATGGGGGAGTGAAGGGGGACAAACTGCAGTCTCCTCATGCTGCCTCACACCAGGCGCTTCTCCCCCTCCCTGCAGTGGGAAGCAGGGCCGGAAGGGAGCGAGAGCAGCATGTCAGCCTACAGCTCACGTCACAACAGCTCCGGTCTCAGAGTGGCAAGTGCAAAACTGATCCTCTCCCCCCTACACTCCGGCACCGTGGTAATATGGGGAGAACTAAACTCCCACATGGGTGTAGCCATCACGATATTACGATGATACCGGTCTATTGCGCAACCCCACTCCACGTTGGTCAATTTTGAACACCTGGTGGTAAAACCGCCTCTCCTCTCCATTGCCAGCGAAGAGGATCCATGATGACACCCATCACCACACGCCGCCTGCGCTTCCCTGCCGCCACTCCATGAGCAGCGAGAAATGGCAACGGGCGAACAGCACCCATTATGGTGAACCATTTCTATGTAAGGTGGCAAAGTAGTCCGTTATGCTGCATGGTTAGGCT